>NW_007727774.1:58473-107891 GCF_000696425.1 Galeopterus variegatus
AAAAAAAAAAAAAAAAAAAAAAAAAAAAAAAAAAAAAAAAAGAAAGAAAAGAAAACTACAGGCCAATATCTTTGGTGAATATACAAGCAAAAATACTCAATAAAATACTAGCTAATAGAATACAGCAACACATAGATAAAATTATACACTGTGATCAAGGGGAATTGATGCCAGTGATGCAAGGTTGCTAGAACACATGCAAATCAATAAATATGATACACCACATCAACAAAGTCAAAGACAAAAAAACATATGATCATTTCTATAGACACCAAGAAAGCATTTCACAGAATTCAATACTCATTAATGACACGCTCTATAAATTGGGCCTAGAAGGAAAGTATCTCAACATAACCAAAGCCATATATAATAAACCCACCGCCAATATCATCCTGAATGGGGAAAAACTGAAAGCTTTTCCTTTAAGAACAGGAATCAGACAAGGATGCCCACTCTCACCACTCCTATTCAACATAGTATTGGAAGTATTAGCCCGAGCAATCAGAAAAGAGAAGGAAATAAAGGGCATCCAGAGAACAGGAACAAGAGAAGGATGGCCACTCTGGCCAGTCCTATTTAACACAGTTTTGGAAGTACTAGCCAGAGCAATCAGAGAAGAAAAGGAAATAAAGTGCATCCAGATTGGAAAAGATAAATTCAAACTGTCCCTGTTGGAATATCATATATATGGAATAGCCTAAAGATTCTACAAATGAACTCTTAGATTTGATAATTGATTTCGTCAGTTGCAGGATGCAAAATCAACACCCCCAAATCAGTATCATTTCTATAGTCCAACAATGAACTAGCAGAAAAAGAAATCAAGGAAGCTAGTCCATTTACAATAGTCACCCCAAAAATAAAATACCTAGGAATAAAGTTAAGCAAGGATGTCAAAAATCTCTACAATGAGAACTGCAAACCATTGTTGAGAGAAATTAATGAGGACAAAATAGACATTAATGAGGACAAAAGAAGACGGAAAGATATCCCATGCTCTTGGATTGGAAGAATTAACACTTTGAAAATGATTATACTACCCAAAGTGATCTACAGATTTAATGCAATCCCCATCAAAATACCAATGACATTTTTCTCAGAAATGGAAAAAACAACCCTAACATTCATATGGAATAACACAAGACCACAAATTGCCAAAGCAATCTTGAGCCAAAAAAATAGAGCTGGAGGCTTTACACTACCTGACTTTAAAGTATACTACAAAGTGATAGTAACCCAAACAGCATGATATTGGCAAAAAAAAAAAAAAAAGAAAGAAAAAAAAGAAAAAAGAAAGAAAAAGAAACAGGCATACAGACCAATGGAAGAGAACAGAGAATCTGGAACTCAACCCATACACTCACAGTCACCTGATCTTTAAGAAAATTATCAAGTCTACACACTGAGGAAGAGAGTGCCTCTTCAGTAAATGGTGCTGGGAAAATTACATATTCATATGTAGGAGAATGAAACTAGACCTGTACCTTTCACCACATACAAAAATCATCTCAAAATGGATTAAAAAATTTAAATATACATTCTGAAACAATAAAACTCCTTAAAGAAAACATAGAGGAAACATTCCAGGAAGTAGGATTGGGTACAGACTTCAAAAATATGACCCCCAAAGTACAGGAAACCAGAGGAAAAATAAACAAGTGGGATTATATCAAACTTAAAAGCTTCTGCACAGCAAAAAAAAAAAAAAAAAAAAAAAAAAAAAAAAAAAAAAAAAAAACAGCAATAACAACAACAACAAAACTATTAACAGAGTGAAAAGACAACCAACAGAGTGGGAGAAAATATTTGCAAAATATGCATCTGACAAAGGATTAATAACCAAAATATATAATAGAAAGGACTCAAATCAACTTAACAGAAAACCAACCAACAAACAAAAAACAAAAGTAACCCAATTAAAAAATGCGCAAAGGTGCTGAATAGACATTTCTCAAAGGAAGATATACGAATGGCCAACAGACACCTCAAAAAGTGCTCAATATCACTTAGCATTTGGGAAATGCAAATCAAAACCACACTGAGCTACCATCTCACTCCAGTTAGGATGGCTAACATCAAAAAGGCTGAGTGCTAGAGAGGTTACAGAGAGAAAGGAAGTATCGTTCACTGTTGGTGGGACTGCAAAATGGTGCTGCCTTTATGAAAAATGCTATTGAGGTTCCTCAAACAATTACAGGTATATCTACCACATGATGCAGCTATTCCACTCATGGGTATATACCCAGAGGAATTGAACTAATCATGTGAGAGGGATACCTGTACTCCAATGTTTATTGCAGTGCTATTTCCAATAGCCAAGAGCTGGAACCAGACTAAATGCCCATCACTGGATGACTGGATAAGTAAAATGTGGTATATCTACACAATGGAATACTACTCTGCTGTACAAAAAATTAAATACTACCATTCACAGCAACATGTATGGACTTAGAGAAAATTATAGTAAGGTAAATAAGCCAGGTACAGAAAGAAGAATACTGCGTGTTCTCACTTATCTGTGGGAGCTCAAAGAAAGAATAAATAAATAAATATACAAACAAATAAACCAGGGTGGGAGATGGGCAAAGACACAACAATCACAAGTACTTGAACTTGTTAAGAAACTGAACAGATATGATGCTGATGTGGGGGAGAGGGGAAAAGTAGGAATTGGTAAAGGATCATGAAAAGCAACTACATTGTATATTGATATATTAAAATTAAATAGTTTATAGCTTCAAGAATATTTCAGATCCATTCACTCATACTAGTCATTAAGTTGTTACTGATGACAAAAACTGAACTTTGTTAAAAAAAAAAAAGAAAGAAAAAAGAAAATCTAGGTTCTCAAGCAAGGACTTAAGCAATATGTCTTTATATATAATTAACCACACTAAAGCCTTGTCCAAGTGCTGTTTTAATGCTTGAACACTAGAACTGATATTGTTCTGATGGGAGAGAAAAATGACACAGCTGACAGGACGTATTCTCTACCTATTTAATCCTTGCTTATACTCCATTCTGTTTTGTACTAGCCCACATAGAACAGACCTTTGCAAGTAATCAGCCCTCATCAAAGTAAATTCTTAGTTTTCAGACAGTAGGTACTCTCCAAGTTTTGATTTAAGTGAGAACTTTATGTTTACAGTGAGTTTATGATCCTTTGGCAAATTTCGTGATAACAGTTTCTTTTCTTCTTCTTCTCCTCCTCCCTCCTCCTCCGTCTCTTCCTCCTCCCTCCTCCTCCCCCTCCTCCGTCTCTTCCTCCTCCCTCCTCCTCCGTCTCTTCCTCCTCCCTCCTCCTCTTCCTCCTCCTCCTCCTCTTCCTCCTCCTCTTCTTCTTTTCTTCTTTCTTCTTTCTTCTTCTTTCTCCTTCTTCTTTTTCATCCAATTTGTCTCCTGTGTGCCCCAATCTGACAACTGTTGCTTGAGAGCAAAAGCTAGGCGAGTGTGTCTGGGGCAAACCTCTATATTTGCCCTTGCTTTGGTTTTCTCAGCTGCAAGATTGGACTGATAATTACTGCTTGTCTCTGCAACAGGATTTTTGAAAACTGATGAGCCAAGACTCATTAAAAAAGCAAATATATATTCTTGAAACTATACAGTGCTATGATAATTCTAAATCAAAATTATTATTTAGTGCATATGGACATAATATGTTATGTGCTAGAGACAATTTTGAATTATGTTAATAATTAAAAGTTTAGCACAGAATAACTTCAGCTCTAGGGCCATCCGTTCATTGCATACATCCCAATGACCTAGCCTGTGGAATCTGGCAGAGCGACTATACTTGTGTTCACCACAAATGGGCGCTATGTGTCCATGCTCTGTTTTGTATCTTCCACCCCTTAGTCCACTTTTTCCAAAGATGTCCTTCAGGAACAAAATTGTCTTATTTTTCTTTACTCCTGCCTACTTTTTGAGGTGCTAAAGAGTAGCTATAAGTCCTAAGGGCAGATGGAGAGAGACCAGAGATCACTTATAGCCACTTATAGTCCGAAAACTGGCTATCAGATAACTAAGAATTAACAGAAAATTTAGATATTCTGAAATATTGATATACACTGAGTTTGACTAGAAATATCCAATTGCTATTCTGTAGTCAACAATCCATAAAGAACAGAAATAATTTTTCAGAGTGGAAAACTAAATGGAAAGGCAGCTTTGCTTAGGGAAAATTTTATCCTTATTGTCTTCTAATATAATGTTTATTAAAAGTATCCTCAAAGAAATTGAAGTTCCTTAGAACATTTTGAAAATTAATAATGAATTAAATGAGATTTCAAATAAAATTCATAATATTTTATAAAAAATCTAGACTACAAATGGAGCTTTTTATCCATATATTAAAGAATCAACACTATTTTCACGATGATATTATAAAATGCATATTATATATATGTATAGTTAATATGTAATATTATGATAATGATTTCTTCTCATAGATTATTTAAATTGAAAGAGCATAAAGTATTATAAAATGTTTCCTTTATGACATTTGCCACTTACATCACAATTTTCATGCTAGTAATTTTTTTTAAAGTTTATATTTATATACACACTTTATGGCACAAATACCCGTAAAATCTGAATGTACATAGATATATAAATGAATAATGAGTACATATCAAAAATAATGCCACCTAATTTTTCTTAAAATATTCCATTGATTTAATAGTAAATAAGATTGTGGAAGTCGGAGAATTAAATGATGCCTGATTTTCTAAATTTTGTACAATTTCATACTAAATTGAGATCCATACTCAACTTGCATTCAAAGGCCCATACAAACTGGATTCATCTATTTAACCTTATTTTCCTTGGTCATCATATTTCAAACTCAGTAGATTTACATCAGACCATTCATTTATTTAACAAACATGGATTAATATCTTTCTAGGTATAAAGCACCATGCTGGGCACTTGGAATAAAAATATACATAAGATATCTGGCCCTTAACAACCCTAAGCTCTAGAGGAGTGGAGATACATAGGATTTCATAATTGCAAAACAATGTAGACAACAATCATTGGGAGATGTTCACGATATTAGGAATGTTTAAAAGATTTGAGACAAATTACGGTTTGTGGATAGGGAGAGGTTTTATAAAAAGGTCGATGGAGGAAGTGACCACTGAGTGAAACCATGAAGGATAAATAAGGCTTAGCTCAGTGACTAGATAAGGGAAGGAGTGGTAGGACAACCTAGGCAGAGAAGAAGCATGAGCAAAAGCAAAGAGATGAGAAGTAGTGTGGTATGGGTAAGGGAATATATGTAAGTATTTTGTTGTTTCTGAAGCATAAAGCAGGGTGTGGTAGGAAATGAAGCTGGAAAATTAAACAGAGGCTAAATTATGAAGGATGCATAATATTATCCTTTATATTGTTGGTAAGCTTTGAAAAGTTTAAGGAAAGGTTTTAAGTGAGGCAATTTTTATTTTACTTTCATTTTAGTGGGCATATAAAAAATATCCACTGAATGAATGAATGAACTCTGGTAGATTTGGAGTGAATTTCATAACAAAGAGAAAGAAAGCAGAATATTCACTAAGAAGATAATGCAACTAGTAGCTTACAACTGATATTTTGAAGGCAGAAAATATTGCAATACTTTATATTATCATGGAGGAAGGAGAAGAAATGGCTTCAAAAGATTTTGAATGTTAAATTTTCAGAAGGAGAGAACAAATCTATGTTTAGGAGAGGTGGGAGGAGGGAGGAGGTTGGGAAGATATTGGATAAGGGGCATAAAGAATAATTATGATTTGTATTAATGAATATGCTAATAATATTGATTGGATCATCACGTTGTCCACAGGTGATGGTAATCAATGCTGTACCCCCACAATATGTATAATCAATCATTGTTCAATAAAATAAATATATAACTTTTGAAAAAAATCATTAAGACACATGAATAATTAAACTTGGGAATGGACATTGAAGTCTGACAGCAAAGCAGACTAGATAATGTGAAAAACCTACTATTATAAATATCAAGAGAAGCTAAATAAAATACGCTATTGTAGGGGAAGAAAAACAATAATTTCCTCAATCCTCATGAATTCTAAGTTAGTTGGCTCCCTGTGACAAAAGATAGATTAACAAGAGAGTAACAAACAAGTTTATTAATGCATTCAGTGTACATGATGTGGGAGAAACTTCAATGAAAAGAAACAATGCAGTGGCTTAGAACTCTGGCTTACATAGCATCTTCAGCAAAGAACAATACATGCATGGAGAAATGACAGGACAAGAGAAAGGCTTTTAGGTTTACACGTGTGAGAAACTGGGAAGGTAAATACGTGGAAAGAAACTAATATTATAAGGTTCATTTGCATATTTCTATGGTGCTCTCTTGGGGCTGATAAGAGTCTATATGGCAACAAGGTGTATTGTAGGATTCCCCTTCACCATCAGCCAACATGTGATAGGCCTTCTTAGTTAGGGGAATCCCTGACCCATGTGGATCCGAGTGCTTGCCACTATAGGATTGCCAATTACACTCGCCAGGCAGAACTTAAAGGAAAGTCTTTTTATTGCAGAAAGTGTCAACCGGGAGACAGAGGGTAAAGTCCCAATTGCCTCCCCTGAAGGCTGGGCTCTATACAGGTAAATGTATGGAACAAAACAGGATGTTCAAGTGTGGGAGACAGCTGCTTCCTGCTTTGAGAGATGTTTCAGGTGAGACAGGATTCTTTGAGAGATATGTACAAGATATAGGCTGTCTTCAACTACAATGGTTAGTTGCTTCCTGCTTTGCAAGATAGGATGCTTTGAGAGATGTATCGGATGAGACAGGACGTCTGCTTTTGATACAATCTTAGTTAATCATTAAGGGCGAGCTATAAAGGGAAAACAAGGTTAGGTCTATAGTATATACACAAGTGCGTGGGGAGTTTTCTACATTTACTTGTAGTTGTCTCCAGTTAAGGAGAATTTGTATCCAGCTTTTCGGGAGAAGAAGGGGAAGGCATACAGAATTTTTCCTGCATTTGCTGCTTCTTAAATGGTTTAGCTGAAAAAAAAAAAATTATATGTCAAAGAGTCATATTTTGCAGTTAAATAGTCTGGTTACCTTCACTATATAATATAAAAAATATAATACATAATAGTATAATGCTATGAATGACTTTATACCAATAAATTAGATAAAATAAACTGTATCTTAAACTGACAATATAAAATGCAAAAATGAATCGAATTATAAACAATAAAGAACCTGAATCATTAGTTTAAAATCTAACACACACATACACGTGCATAAGCACACATGTACACACTAGGCCCAGGTAGTTTTGTAGGCCAGATTTCTTAAACCCATACGTTACATATTTTTCTTTTGTAATTGTGATATAATTCACATACCATAAAATTCACAATTTCAAATTATGAAACTCAGTGTTTATTACTATATTCACACAGTTTTGCAACCATCACTGGTATTTCATTCTAGAATATTTTTTATCACTCTAAGAGAAATCCCATATCTATTAGCAATTAGTATTGCTACCCACAGTCCCTGTCAATCACTAATCTGTTTTCTGTCTCTGTGAATATGCCTATTGTGGTCATTTCATATGAATGGAAGCATATAATGTGTGGCATTTTGTTGCTGATTTTTTTCACTTAGTGTTTTCAAGGTTTATTCATGTTGTAGCATGCATCAGTACTCCATTCCTTTTAGTAGCTGAATAGTATTACCTGGAATGGATACACCACATGGTTTTTATTCATTTATCAGCTGAGGGACATTTTGGGTTGTTTCCATTTAATGACTGATGGAGTTTGGTTGTGTTGTCCCCTCCAAAACTCATGTGGAAATTTGATCTCCAATGTGGCAGTGTTGGAAACTGATTGAATCATGGGGTCAGATCCCTCATGAATGGATCAATGCTCTCCCTGGGGGAGGGGGGATTAATGAGTGAGTTCTCACTCTATTAGTTTCTGCGAGAGCTCGTTTATAAGGCCCTGGCACACACACATGCTCTCTCTTTCTCTCTCTCTCCCTCCCTCTCTCCCCTTCTCTCTCCCCTTCCCTCTCCCCCTCCTCCTCCCGCCTCTTCCTGTCACCATGTGATCTGCTTGTACCTGTCAGCTGCCTGCCACTTCCCACCATGAGTAGAAGCAGCCTGAGGCCCACACGAGATGTAGCTGTCCCAGAATCGTTAACCAAATAAATCTCTGTTCTTAATGAATTACCCAGTCTCATGTATTTCTGTTACAGCAACTCAAATGGACTAATACAATGACTATTGGGAATAACATTATTGCAAAGTACAAATTTTCATATAGATGTATATTTTTTATTCTCTTCGATATCTCCCAAGGAGAAAAATTACTGGTTCATGTGAAGAACTGCCAGTCTGTTTATCAAAGTGTTTGCACCATATTACATGCCCACTAGTAGTTTATGAGGATTGTAATTTCTCCACATTTCACCAACACTTCTTATTATCTGTTTGATTATAACTATGGTAATGGGTGTAAAGTAGTATCTCGTAGTTTTGATTTGAATTTTTCTGCTGCCTAATGATGTTGAGCATTCTTTCATAGATTTACCGGCCATTTCTATATCTTCAGTGAAGAAATTTCTTTTCAAATCTTCTGTTCATTTTAAATTTTTTTTGTCATTTTAATGTTGAGCTGTAACAGTAACTTACTTTGCTGTATATTAGACCTTTATAAGATATATGCTTTGCAAACATCTTTCCATTTTGTGACTTATCATTTTACTAGGATAGCTTCCTTTGGATAACAAAAGATTTTAATTTTGATGAAGTGCATTTCATTCTTTTTTATTTTTATTTTTTGCCTCCACTTTTGCTGTCATAATTTTTAAAATATTTCTTAATCCAATGTAATGAAGACTTATACCTATTTTCTTCTAAGAGTTTTATAGTTTTAGCTCTTAAATTTATGTCTTGATCATTTGAAATCAATTTTTACGTATGTTATGAAGGAGGAACAAAATTTATTCTTTTGGATGTGGATATCTGGTTGTCCCAGCACAATTTGTTGAAGAGATTATTCTTTCCCCATTGAATGGTCTTAGCACTCTTATTAAAAATCAATTAGCCATAGAAATATGGGTTTATATTTGGACTTTCAATTCCATTCCATGTACCTATAGTTCTATACTTTTGCCAGAACATACTGTCTTGACTACTGTAATTTTATACTGAGTTCTGATATTGGGCAGTGTGGGTTCTCCAATTTAGTTCTTCTTTTTCAAGATTGTTTTTGCTGTTTTGGGACCCTTGCATTTCCATGCAGAATTTGAGATTAGATTTATCATTTCTGGAAAAGGCCGGCTAGGATTTGATAGACATTGTGTTAAATTTACAGAACAATTTGGTAAATATTACCATCTTGGCAATAATAAGTCTTCCAATCCCAGAACATAGAAGTCTTCTCATATATTCAGGTATTTAAATTATTTCAATGATGTTTTATAGTTTTTAGCACACAAGCCTTGCACTCCTTTTGTTAAACTTTGTGCTAAATACTTGACCTTTTGATAGTATTATTAAAGTAGTTGTATTTTAAATTATGTTTTAAGGGTATTCATTGGTCATATATATAAATGTTATTGATTTTTGTACATTAATATTATATACTGTAACATTGATAAATTCATTTAGTGGCTATAATAGCTTTTTGTTTTTCTTAATCTTTTAGGACTTTCTGAATACAAGATCATGTCATCTGAAAATAAAGATAATTTTGCTTTTTCCTTTGCAGTATGAATGGCTTTTGTTTCTTCTTATTGCCTAGTTTCTGTGGATAAATTTTCCTATACAATGTTGAATAGATGTGGTGAGAACAGGCATCCTTGCTTTATTTCTTGTCTTAAAGGAAAAGGTTTTACTTTTTTTTTTTCTACAATTTAGTATGATGTTTTTTGTAGCTTCTCAAATACTTGCCCTTTATTAGGTTGATAAAGTTGTTTTCTATTCCTAGCCAGTTGATTCTTTTTTTTATCATGAATGAGTGCTAGATTTTGTCAAATGCTTTTCTGCATGTATTGAGACAGTCATGTGGATTTTTTCTTTATTCTGTTACATAGTGTATTAATTGAGTTTTGGTTGATGAGCTAACCTTTCATTCTTTGGATAAATCTTATTTGGTCATAGGATACAATCTTTTTTATTTCATGTTGCTGGATTTAATTTGCCAGTGAAGAGGTCCAGAACCTCCTACTCCAAAATATGCCACTTTGGCATGATTATTATTTTGAGTTAAAGGCATTTGAGAAATAGCAGATGCAGGAAGAGCTCTTTGACCTCCTGTTTTTACCTAAAAGCACATCATAAAATTCCTCATGAGAAAAGTGCCCTTCCTTTACCAACAGAAGAAGAACATTCTTATCACCAGAGACTGGTATGCAACACGAGAATGGACCTATACAAACAAATGTACAAAAATAACTCTTATCTTCCATTAGTTTCCCCCATATATTTTCTACTGTCCCACACCTTACTGACCATAGTCCAAACCCCTTTGTTTGTAACATCTCCAAAATTTATTATTCTTTGCGTAAAAAGTAAATAAAAATGCTTTTAGCCTTAACAGCTTCCTTGGGTCTTCATTTTCCTTCTAAAGTCTCCAGTGTATGTGTAAAAATATTAAATTAATTTGCAAGCTTTTCTTTTGTTAATCTGTCTTATGTCTGTTTAATTTGTAGAACAAGAGAGTAGAAGGAAGTTTTTCTCCCTTAAACTCATGTTATGTTAATGATTTTTGTGTTTATATTCATGAGAAGTATGGACCTGCAGTTCTCTCTTTTTGTGATGTCTTTGTCTAGTTTTGCCATCAGCTAATAATGGCCTCACAGAATAATTTGGAAAGGATTCCCTCCTCTTCTATGTTCTTTGAAGAGTCACAGATTTCTTACAGATTTAAGAAAAGGTAAAGCTTTACCTCTAATATCAAGCACAGTAGTTAGTACGTAATGAGCACTCAGTAAATATATGTTTAGTAAACAAACACAATATTTAGCCCAACACAGTTTATGAAGACAATGCAATAATATTTACATTTTTTAAAAAAATACAGAACTATACAGATGATAACTATGTGTCTGGCTCTTGCATTGGACATTAAAGTTTTCAATTTATAATTATATCTGGTACCTTATTTTTATCTTCACAAATCCTTTCCAGGAAAAGTAGAGCATTCCCACATGTGGTTGTAATCCTTTAGACTATGATCATTACAGAGGACACTCACTCTAAATCCTAGACTGATTCTTCAGTATTGCTTTACTCTCTACTTTGCTATGGGTCCAAGTGCTCTTGTAAAGTGAACAAAATGTGCAAGACAGAATATTGAGGAATCAGGTGTAAGTGTTTTCTAATAAAATGGGAGATGGTGATGTAAGTGTTAATGGTTCAAAAGCAAGGAAACCAGAAGGAAGGAGGGAGGAAAAAGTGAAGCATTATAACTTAATGTATTGGATTAGCATTATGTCAATGCCAAACCAAATAAGGAAAACACATGAAGGAAATATTATAAGCCAATACGTTTTAGAATATAAATATATATATATATATTAAAATCCTTAGTAAAATAATAAAAAACTAATCAAGCAATTCAAATTTATTTAAGACTGCAAGGCTTTCTCACATTAATGACTTACATAATTCACCATATTTACAGATCAAAGGAGTAAAAGAAGTTGACAAAAAATTAAAACCCATTTGTAATTTTAAAAGCAAAGGCATAGCGAATTTCTAAAAGAAAGGGAAGTTCCTTAAAGTGATAGAGTATATCTTCCACATAACGGGGGGTTAAGAAACAAAGATAGAAAGACCATAATAAAACATTGAACTTTCAGAAGGAGAGAACAGACTTATAGTTACTAGAGGTGTGAAAGGGGGCTGGGGAGATAGGCAGTAATTGGGTAAGGGACACAAAGAATAATTACAATTTGTGATGATGAACATGCTAATATTGATTTGGTCATTATACACTGCACACAAATACTGGTATTCAACTTTGTGCCCTATAAATATGTATAAATAAAAATAATTTATAAAAATCACAAAGAATTTTGGTTAATTTCCTTCTTTAGTCCAGAATAAGAAAATTATCTTATCTAACATTTTTCTATTCAGCATTAAACTGGACATCCTAGTTGGTACAGCAAGATATCTTTTAAGAAGGAAAAAGGGACAAATGTAAGGATTGAGCAACAAACTGCCATTATTTTCAGATGAAATAATTATTTGTATAAAAAAAGTACAAGGAACTTAATGAGAGGATATTTGAAATTTTCAGAAAGCATAAAAAAATGAGGAATACAAAGATCAATATATAAAACTCACTTGAGTTCCCATACGCCAAGAATAAACAATAAATAATTATTTAATTTCCTGTTTACAATGATAATTACACTAGTCCATTTCTTTTGCTTATACCAACATACCTAGAACTGGGGAATTTGTAAGAAAACAAAATTTTTTGCTTACAGTTTTGGAGGCTTGGAAGTCCAATGTCCAGGGAACACATCTGGTGAGGGTCTTCTTTGGTGGTGGCTTTACAGCAACAGAGGGGTCTTACATGGCAGAAAATGGTGGAGCAGAGAGATGATCTCATGTGTTCTCCTTTTAAAGCACTCGCAATCACACCCCTGACCACCATTATTAATCCATTCACTATGGCATGGTCCTACAATCCAATTACCTCTTCAAAGTCCCACCTTTCAATTACCATAATAAGATTTTCCACCCTCAGCAGTTACAGTGGGGACTTAAACTTCAGTGTGGTTGGGGGGCTCTGGTCTAGAGCGGCAATGAAAAAATATGTTACCTGAGTATACAATTAATAAAATTTGGAAAATTCTTTTGGGAGAAATTATAAATATGCAGTGAAAAATATACAATAATACCTAAATAAATGAAGTCATGCACTATTGTCCTAGAAGGGAAGACAATACAGCATATGATGATATGTCTTTAATTAATCTATAAATTCAATTCAATTACCCTCAAAATCCTAAAAAGATTTTGAAAATTGATGTATAAAAATTGACTTATGCACCACAAAATTTATGTGAATATATGAGATCAAGAATAGACAATATAATTTTGAAAAGCAAGGGGTATGCATGACCTACAATATATGAAAATATAAATATATTTTGTAAAGGATATGTTATTATCACAGGAATAGACATTCTCCAATAAATACAATATAAGTCTGAGAATATATATATAAGGACATAACATACATAAAAAAAGGTATTACACAAGTAAGTCCAGAAAAATATGGACATTTCAGTAAAAGCTTCTTGGACAATTAATCACATTATAAAAATATTTGTATTTATTCAATATTTTACACTATAAACAAACAGGAATCCCATATTGAGTAAAGATTTAAATACAAAAAACAAAACTCCAAACTTTCAAAAAGAGAAATGAGATAATACATTTAATTTTAATTCAGAATTAGACTTAGTATATAAAACACACACAAAAACTTAAATCTTAAAAAAGAGTAATCCATTTAGCTATATTAAAATTAATCCCTTCTGTACAACAAATAACTATAAACAAAATTAGAAAAGTACCTCTCATACTGGGAAAGTTACTTACAATGCATCTGTCTGACAGGGTTTTTATCTGGAATAATTTTTAAAAATTCATATAGTGATAGAGTTTGGATGGGTTGTCCCCTCAAAGCTCGTGTCAAAATCTGATCCCCAACTTGGCAATGTTGGGAGCAGTTTGGGTTATGGGGGTGGATCACTCTTGAATAGATTAACACTTTTGGGGGAGGTTAGCGAATGAGTTCTCACTCTGTTAGTTCCTGTAGGATCTGGCTGTTTAACGGACCCTGGCACTTCCCCTCTCTTTCTTACTTCCTTTCACCATGTGATCTTCTTGTACCCATTGGTTGGCCTGCCATTATTTTTTCCATGAGTAGAAGCAGCCTGAGGCCCATGCCAGATGCAGCTGTCCCAGAATTGTAAGCCAAATAAACTCTGTTCTTTATAAATTACCCAGTCTCAGGTATTCTGTTATAGTAACACAAAAAGTGGACTAATGTACATAGGAATAAGAAGAGCACAAAAATTTGAAATGAAAGACCAAAGGACATGGAAAGATAATTTGCTTAAAAAGGAATTTGGATGGCAAAGATATACGTGAAAATGTGCTCAAGCCCACTGGAAATCAGGAAAATTTACATTAAAACAAATGAGACTGTTTCATGCACATCAGATAAAAAAAGAAAAAGTACAACAATATCAGGTATTTGTGAAGTTGTGTAGAAAATGTGACTCTTACACACTTCTTGTAGGTGTATAAGTGGTTACAAATACATTGAAGAGGAAAGTGATAATAATAATGAAAAAGATAAGCATACCTAGCAATTGCACTTCAAGTTATGCCTTACAGAAGCTCTCATACATGCACACGTGGAGACATTTTCAAAGTAATATTGCAACACTTGAAGTAAAAGTGAGAAAAAGAAGGAATGTAAATTTCAGTCAAGAAATTGGATTATGGTAGACTTGTACAATGGAGTATTATACAGCCAAAAAAAAAAAGAAGAAGAAGAACCAATGTTCATGGATAAATATCAACAAAAACATCAAATTGCGGACGTATTTGTGTAGAATGATTTTAATTATATAAAGTTAATATATTCATTATATCTGTGTGTTTTTGGATATATCAATTTGTCATGAAAGTACAAAAAATGCTTGAAAATGATGAATACAAATAGTGGTCACTTCTATAAAGAGAGGGAGGAGAATGGGATTTTGGAGGTGAGTGCTTATATATATCTCTCCAAGAATTTGTTTCTGAGAAACAGGAATCTGATACAAATATGGCAAAAATTTAAGTCATAGCAAAGCTAATTGAAAGGTATATAAGTGGTTTTTATATGATAATTTAAGCTTTCCTATACGTCTGAAGATTTCCATAACAGTTGTATTTAGGGGATAGTAATTCAAGGATATTCTCATGCTCTGTCTATAATGAGTGGGTGGTATGTTTGTGAATTTAGGCAAGATAGAGAATAAATGAAATACAGCATGTTTTGGAAATAAGATGATGAATTTATTTTTGGACATGTTTGATTTAAGTGACCTTGGAAAATTTTTGGACGAGAACTCCAGCAAGCACTTAATAAATAAGCCTGAATATAGTACCAGTGCAGCAACTGGGACTAGAGATAGAGATCTGATATTCATAGCTCATATGGCTCTGATGAAATCACATCTTTTTTTTTTTTCATTTGGTTAAGACTTTATTTTTTTTTTATTTTATTTTTTTATTTTGTCAATATACACTGTATATGATTATTATGGCCCGTCACCAACACCTCCCTCCCTCCTCCCTCTCTCCCCTCCCCCCCAAGAATGTCCTTTCCGTTTGCTTGTTGTAACAACTTCATGGAAGTATAGTTGTTATATCTTCTTCCCCACCCCACCCCCCTCCGGGTTTTTGTGTGTGTGTGTGTGTGTGTGTGTGTGTGTTTTATAGCTGAGTAGTATTCCATTGTGTAGATATACCACATTTTCTGTATCCACTCATCCGATGATGGACATTTGGGTTGATTCCAGCTCTTGGCTATTGTGAAGAGTGCTGCAATGAACATTGGGAAACAAGTATACCTTCGACTTGATGATTTCCATTCCTTTGGGTATATTCCCAGCAGTGGGATAGCTGGGTCGTATGGTAGATCTATCTTCAGCTGTTTGAGGAACCTCCAAACCATTTTCCATAGGGGTTGCACCATTTTGCATTCCCACCAACAATGTATGAGAGTTCCCCTCTCTCCGCAACCCCGCCAACATTTATCTTTCAGCGTCTTTTGGATTTTTGCCATCCTAACTGGGGTGAGATGGTATCTCAGTGTGGTCACATGTTTTTATGAAGGTACCTGGGGAGATGGCATATGGTGAGGCAGCCAGTCTTCTGAGGGCTGAGGTATGGGCAAATTAATTTGTTAGGAATGGATAAAGGAAGTAGATCCACAAAAACGTAAGAGAAACAACTGTCAGAACTGTAAGGATAGCACAGAGACAGTTATTCCACAGTAGTCAGTGGAGCAGAGAGTGTTAAGCACAAGGAAGTGGTCAACCTTTAGCTAGCAGAGATGGCCAGACCAATAGCAACACAGAAGTATTTGTTGGATATAGCAACTCGGGAGTCCTTTGAAGGAGGTAATACCATAATCTCTGTTTTAAAGATGAGGAAACTAATGACAAGAAGATGGGTAATTTACCTAATATAATGCTCATATTAAACAGAGTGCCAGAATTTAAACTTAGGTCTGCCACAGTATATATATACTTCAAAACATCATGTTGTACATGATAAATACATACAATTTTATATTACAATTAAAATAAAAAAAATAAACAAGCTTAGGTCCGAAGGTCTCCCCTCCAGAACTCATGCTTGATAAGACAAATCTTTTTATCTCTGTTGAATGTCTGGAATATAATTAGTATTCAGAATGTTGAATGGATTTATGAGTGAATGCGGATACACAGGTGATTTTGAAAAAATTTTGTTTTTCTCTAGGTGCTGTATATTGAATACAGGTTTGAAAGAAAAGACGTACAGGTAACAACTATTTTCTTTGATTATATGACAGATAAATTGGTATCAATTAGTGCCTGTGCAAATATAATGTATTGTAAATCAAAGTAATTTCTGAAACCTATATATTACTGTGTAGTAGTTATTTACCATTGCTCCAGAGTTACAATGATCTAATGTTTTGCAACACTGCTAAAATATACTATTACTAAATGAAACAAAATAATTCATTTTCATCCATCTTTAAGACTTTTTTGTCACTTTATTTCACATCCTGAATAGTGTTTGAGTCCATTTAAATACCATTACCACTGATAGCACATAAGACCATGAAACCATTATTTTTTGCCTAGACAACTATAATAGTCACCCAATCCCTGTGCATTAACCACTGATGCTCTAATTCATCCTTCACACTGCAGCAGAATAATCACACTGCCTGGAATGTGCACCCTTCTCTCACCTCCAGTTATCTCCTACATGTGCTTCCTTTTCAAATCCAAACATCCCCTCCTCAAGGAAGCCCTCCTGATTCACCATATCTATTCTATGCTTTCATAGCAACATGTACCTTTCTTTTTCATCTTATGATCATTGTATATCCATATGTAGTTATAAAAAAATAATAGAAACAGGGGCCAAGCCCGTGGCGCACTCGGGAGAGTGCAGCGCTGCGAGTGCAGCAGCGCTCCAGCCGCGGGTTCGGATCCTATATAGGGATGACCAGTGTGCTCACAGCGCTCACTGGCTGAGCGCGGTGCGGCCAGTCTCAAAAAGGACAAAAAAAAAAAACAAAACCAAAAAATAATAGAAACAGTTCCTATGTACCCTTCATTCAATTTTTCCCAAACCTGATGTATTGCAAAACTATAGCACAATAGCACAATCAGCATATTGACATTGAGAAAGTCAAAATAGATAACAATTCCATCACTACAAGGTTATTCTCTGTTGCCCTTTTATTGCCACACTCACTTCCCTCCCACCTTTACCACCTCCCTAGCCCCTGGAAGACTAGTCTCAATTTCTATAAATTCAACATTTCAAAAAATGTTATATGAATGGGATCATACAGCATATAACCTTTTAGGGTTTTTTTTTTTTTTTTTTTTTCACTCAGCATAATTTCCTGGAGATTTGTCCAAGCCGTTATACATATCAATATTTTGTTCCTTCTTATTGGTAAGTACTCTTCCAAGCTTTATAGCATTTTACAATGTTTGTAATTATTAATTTGAATGATTGATAATTGGCTGTCTCTCTAACTTGACTGCATACTTCATTAAGGCAGGTATAATTTCTCTTAGATTTATCCTTGTATTTCTAACACTTAGTGCACTGTAGTAATTTATTAAATATTTGTTAATAAATGATTTATTGAGATTACTGGTATAAACCCCAGAGCATGTCAAACCTGAATTAGTCGTCACTGCTCTGTATCGAGGTCTAAATTGTTCACTGCATACTATGTATCAGGTACTGTTATAAACACTGGGGGTACAACAGCAACAAACAAAAAGAGTCAAAAAATCCCTGCCCTCTGGAACTTACATTCTAGTCTAAGGAGATAAACAATCTTCAAAAATTAAATTATGTACTATACTAAAATATTAATAAGTTACATGCAGACAAATAAAGCCCAGAAGAGGTATAAAGAGTTCAGGGAGGATTGCACTGCTACATAGGATAGTGAAGGAATGCCTCATTGAGAAGGTTACATTTGTCCAAAAATCTATAGAAGGCAAGAAGGTAAATTATTTGGGTATCTGGAAGAAGAACATTTAAGTAGAATAAACAACAAGTGTGGAGTTTTCCCATGGTGTTTGAGTTAGGGCGTTTGAGTGAGGGAGTACTTGAATGCCATTGAGCTGAATGAGTGAGGGGGAGAGGAGTAGGAGATGAGGTCAAGGAAGTAATGAGGAGCTAAATCTGGGCTGCACAATACAGTAGCCATTAGTCATATGTGGGGTTGAGCAATTGAAATGTGATTATTTCAAGTTGAAATGTGCTGTCAGTGTAAAATACACATCAGATTTTAAAGACTTAGTGTTACAAAATATGTAAAATATTTTATTATTAATATTTTTATATTGGTTACATGGAAAAGTGGTAATATGTTTGTGCATTTGGTTAGATTTATTAATATTATTTTTCCTGTTTGTTTTTTTTTCCACTTTAATGTGGTTATTAGAAATTCTAAAATTGCATAAGTTGCTCATAGTAGATTTCTCTCGGAAAGCAAACAACTGTATCACACAATTACTAGTGTGTGATTTTAAGGCCTTTGTACTTTACTCTGAAGTGGGGAACAACTGGAAAGTGATGAACAGACGAGTAGATTATCTTATTTCCACCTTTAAAGGTTTATCTGGATTGGTCTGTTGAGAACAAACTGTAAGGGCAGAATGGAAGTAAGGACACCAGGTATGAGGCTATTGCACTAATTCACATGAGAAATCATGGTGGCTTGGGTTTTTTAGGTAATGGTGGATATAATGGAAAGTGGTCAGACTCTAGATGTATTTTGAAAATAGAACCAATGGGATTTTATGACAGATTGAATGATATGGAGTATGAGAAAACAAAAAAATCAAAGATGACTCAAAAGTTTTTGGCCTGAAAAAAAAAAAAAAAAAGTTTTTGGCCTGAATAACTAGAAGTATTGTGGATTTGTAGAAAGAGATCAAGAGTTTGGATTTGGAAATATTAAGCTTGAGATGTTTATTAGACATTGAAGTGGACATATTGAGTAGGCAATTGGATATGCAAATCTGGCTTTGAAGAAGAAGACCTACTTTGGATGTAGACCTACATTTGTTAGTCATCCACATGTAGATGGTATTTAAAACATTTTGAAATTAGATATGATCACCAAAAGAGTTAATGTAGATAGAGCAAAGAAAGATCTAAGAAATGAGCCTTAGAGCACTTCGACTTTATGAAATTGAGGAGGATGAAATTTTTTTCACATGTATTTTACTGCTAAAAAATAAAGTTTGCTTTTGTTGTTGGAATTCATTATATGAAAATATTAGACATTCCCTTTGCAGTTATTAAAGCATGAGCCCTGTTTCTCCTTTAATCTCTCTGGTTCCCAAAGGTCTCTAGCTCTTGGTTATATACCTTGAGACCTTAAAATGACCAGTGACTAATCTGAAAATGACAAATTTATGTTAAGTCGGTGATAATGATTCATTGGTTTTCACATACAGATAACATGGTGACCTTTTAAATGGGAACTTCAAATGTCCTACTTGAAGGGTTTGATTATGGAAGGCTATTATAGGCTTATGAAGTAGATCATTTTATGCCCTGGGTCAATCATATGAAGGAGGTGACTAATAACAGTGTGATGTAGTGAAAAGAGCACTGCACTGGGGAGTCAGGAACCCTGAGTTCTAGTCCCAGCTCTACCATTCATCAGCTGTCTCTGTGGTTCCCCAAAGCTGGTCTGAATAGAGTACCAGCCCCTGTTAAAGTTTTCACTGGTTACAAGTAAGGACAATGTCGAGGGATTTTCAAATAGCTAAAAATATTTTTATTTTATTAGCTACCCTTATTACTGAGAGTATTTCCTAATTGTTGCATTGAAATGGGAAATAGTAGATAGTAATAGGTGTAGTAGATGTAATAGGCATAATAGTAGATGTTATTTTAAAGGATTTTACTTGGGATGTGCACACACACCTGTTGGCAACCTCTACTTCTCATTTGTTTAGTTATCTATTTATTTATAAATGTTCCTCCTTCATGAAGTCTGAAAGTCTGAGATCCACTAACATTAGGTAGGTCACTTCAGCATTCTCAGCCTTGTTTGTTTCTATACACACAATTACATTATAAAAGTGTAGTTAAATACAAGGAAATAAAACACACTGGCCTCGAGATGAAGCAATTTTTAGGATAATAAAACAGCAGAATTTGATGGGGGTTAGGTTTTAGCTATATTTATGTTTTAAAAGAAAAGGATATGAAGTAAATATAGCAATATGTTAGTGCCTGTAAAAAATAGGTGGTAACTATATAGGTGTTATTGCCTATTCTATTTTTAACAATTTCATAATACAAATTAAAATAATAAGTAAAGGGAATCAGACTACGTGAATACGAGCTATGCTTTGGAGTCATAACTAGGTTCAAATCCTGTCTTCGGTATTTACTAGTTGTTTCCCTTAGAAAGTCAGTTAAACATTTTACCTACTTCTGAGGAAATTTTTAATGATAACAATCTCTGTCTTGCAGAGTTCTTGTAAATTAAACTCTTGAGGGCAAGAAATGAAATCTTACTCAGTTTATTCCAACTAATAACAGCTTTATTGTGCAGGGATCTTAGGCAGGTGCTCAGGACTCACAAGAACATCCAAGCAGTTAAATGTCATTGAACAGAGAACACAGTAGAAAAAATAGAGGACTCCCATCTAACTCTAATAATTCCATTACTTTGTTAGCTTCTACCACTCCTGTCCTTATCTTGTTACTGCCCAGTCTGCAAGACTATCTTTAGTACAGCATCTGACAGGTCATGTTATTTGCATAATATCTTCACTTTGGGGTCATTTTGTTTTGGCACCTGCCACCAACCAACAAACTCTTTTCCTCTATCACAATGAACTTGGTTTCACTAATCTCCATGCTGTTTGGAAAGTGTCCTTCTACAAAGCTATCATGAAGCCTTCTTGTCAACTATGGATTTGCCACCCTTGAGTGAAGTGCCTTCCCAGTAAGCTATGGACTAAAAGGACAGATCATATGGTAAGGTGCATGGCCATCTTATCTGTGAAGAATGAAAGCCTGTACAAATGAAGAATGAAGGTAATAAAGCTTCTCCACAGCACCTGAATAGGTCTATCTAGGACACATATATAAAGATCCTAGCACAATATCTGGTACAAACACACAGGAGAGTTTCCTTTTGCAGACCTGGGGGCCTAGAAAGTCAACTAGGAGATGGTGGTGTCTAAACTGAGCCCTAAAGGAGGAAGAGGAGTCAGATCGACAAAGGGATAGGAGGATGAGAAAAGAAAGGTAAAATATTCCAGGCCAAGAGAGGAGCATTTCCAAAGATCCGGCAGCCAGAGAGTGTGGTAGGCTTGTAGTACAATAGTTTTGTGGAGTGTGGAATGTGAGGTGGAAGAAGGAATCAATGTGAAATTTGACAAATTTAAAAATGCAAAAAATTCATTAATATATTTATATTTAAAGAGCCATAAAACTCAAAGTTTATTGAGTATCAAGAGCACAGTCTACAAAATGTGCAAGGTTTTACCTGATATGCTTATTTTAATATGGTAACAGCAGACAAATAATCACTTTCATATATAGTAAATGTTCATTCTCTTGTAGCAGTTAAGAGAAAGATCCATCTGAATGCAGAAATTATGAGTTATGGGATATTATTAAAGATATTACTTTTAAATTTCCAAGGTTGTAAGACTCTCATATGTAAGAATGGTAGCCTGCATTTACAAAATGGTGTCACATAAATGCTATCCTTTACTTCTTTCTCTCTCCTATAAATTAAGCAATATAATATGCATCTCTTATTTTTTTTTATAAATTTCAAAAGTCTCAGAGAGCCTAATAATTTATTGGAGATCTCAAAACCAAACCATGAAAGAACTGGATCTGGAGTCATTTGTTTTACTCCATTTTACTTGTCATCTTCATTGCTTGAACTGTCTCTGAAAATTATGCCCCAGGGTTCTTTGACAGTAGAGCCTATAAAGAGTCAAGAGTTATTTGTGGTTTTTTTTGTTTGTTTGTTTGTTTGATACTGCTTTGTTGATTGTGCATTCTACAAGAACCACTTACATAGACTATGAAATAAATGATGCCTCTCCCATCCAGAGTTTTTTAGTGAAGACACAGGTCAGTTAACATTCCAGTAATCAACAGCTCACATTTTCAATAGGAGTATGTTCTTGAGATAGGAGGTGCTCAGTTTCCACCGACTTGGGTTTACGGACACACCTCTGGATTTGTCATTCTCCAAGGCCTTGGGTCCCTCTTATAGATCCTACCCTAGGAGAAAGTTACCAGTTCATACTTAGACCTATTTTGGGCAACAGTAGGGTAAACTGATACCTCAGGGGGCTGGTTTATGCAAATCCAGTGGCTGGGCATGCTCAGTAGAGAAGGGTTATAAAACTCTAGCAGCCAAGCATGCTCAGTGGAGGGGAGCTTATCCCTTGAATGACCTTCCACTAGGGATGCTAAAGAGCACAGAATGTTCTTTTATAAATTTAATTTTTTTATTGGTTATGAATATTCATGGGGTACAAAGCAAATTGTCACCACTCCTCATGCCTAAGGTGTGATGGCCAGAGCCATACTGGCAGCATGCTCATTACCACAAATTGTGATTATGCCCCATGTCCAACACACAATGTTCTTTAATATGGCTGGTGCATGTTATTGGATTTGAGCAATGAACATGCCCCCAAAAGAGATCAACTAAACATGTTCAAGACTATGTTACATAACTGGGAACCACCCCCTTAGTTTAGTATTCATTATATAGCATGAATATGTATTAGATAGCAAAACTATAAAAGATGAATGTGTGGAGAAGGTGGGACTGCTGCTCACTCTCTTATAGCCAGCCCGCACTTTGCCTGCGGAGTGTGTATTTCTTTCTTTTTGTACCAAGCATACTTTCAGCAAAGAGCTGCTCACTCTCTTGAGCTAGCATGAACTCTGTACTAAATTTTAAGTGTGTATTTCTCACTTCTATATTAAACATAGCGTGGACCCTGTGCAGTCTCTGGAGCTAGCCTGCACTTTCTCTGTGAAGTCTGTATCTCTTATCCGTTACATTAAACCTGTTTTCATCTTCTACTATGACTCTGCTCTTGAATTCTTTCATGTGGTGTAGCCAAGAACCTGGTAAGAGGACAGGATGGGTTGAGACTGGCTCTTGGGCTACCTCCGGCTTCACTCTCATGGACGGACTAATCCATTTGTGGAATAATGTGTTATCATGGGTGTGGACTGCTTTAAAGGAGAGCATATGAGAGAGCTCTTGCCATTCTCACTATGTGATACTCAGGATTGCCATGGGACTCTGCACAGAGCTTCCGGAAAAAAAAAAGGCCCTCACCAGATGTGCTTCTTGGATAGTGGACTTCCCAGTCTCTTTAACTGTGAGAAATAAATTTTGTTTCTTTATAAATTACCCAGTTTCAGGTGTTCTGCTATAAGCCACAGAAAATGTACTAATAAGCTCATGAATAAATTAATGCCATTATAGAAGGGCTTGATGGAATTTGTCTCGTTTTGCCCTTCCACCTTCTGCCATGTGAGGGCACATCATTTCTGTCCTCTGGAGAATACAGCAACAAGGCACCATCTTGGAAGGAGAGAACAGACCTCACCAGAAAGCCAAACCTGCTGGTGCCTTGATCTTGGATTTTCCAAACTTCAGTATGGTGAGAAATAAATTTCTATTCTTTATAAATTACCCAGTCGCAGGTGTTATGTTATAGCAGCAAGAACAGACCAACACAAAGAGCTAAAACTGAGTTTGTAGTTCATCTAATTCTACTATTTCATTGTACAGGTAAAAAAATGGAGGCCCGCAGATTTTAGTTCATAATTACAACGCCAGAAAACAGTCTTTTTCACCCCAATACATTGACTCTTACATAATGCACAAGTTTTAGGTACTGTTTTTGATGATGGAGAAAACTAATCTATATTGAATAAAATACCCTAGTAACCTAGTAAGATAGTAACCTGGGTATTTATCAGCCAAATGGTTAATATAATAAAGTAATATGGTATAATGGTATAATACCTATAGACATCACTATCTATAATAGCTACTATTGCTTAGCTCAGGGTTTCTCAAATTTTATTATGTGTCAGAATCACATCTCTTGGAGGGCTTGTTAAAAACAGATGGCTTGGCCTCACCCTCAAAGTTTCTGGTTTTGCAGGACTGGAGGAGGTATGGAATATTAGCAACAGCAGCTGATGCTATTAGATCAGGAAGCAAATTTCAAGAATAATTGGTTTAGATCAATGACTTTAAAGCTCAGTGATATGCCACTTAAAGTTGTGTAAACTTTGAGCCTTAGTTCTCTTATCTGTAAAATAATACTATGTTCCTTATATGGATTTAGTATAACATGAAGAATGTATAAGGAGAGATATGTGCATGAAGTCTAAGGCACTTGATCCATGATTGTTATCATTTTTTTATCATTATCATTATTATTTTGATTTTCTAAGCACTCAAGATTCACCAGATACAAATAACTGTTAATCAAGTACAACCTGCTAGGCCTCCTTTGGGACTCTATTTAATAAATGGAAAGAATGTAATCAAAGTGGTTTAGTAAGTAAAGTAAAATGTTTAACCAGCCACCTCTCTTTCCCTCACTGAGATTAATAACCTTTCAATTTGTTTGGTAGAATCCTTCTTTATCTTCAGAAAGTAACTGGTTTGAACCGTCATCAATTTGAGTTACTGGGGTCTGCATTAATAATGTGTTACTGTGTGTAATATGTCTAAGAGTGGGTGTCTTTGTTTAGGATAGAGATTTTATGGAGGTCAAATACCCTTATTGATTTTTTGACAAAAATCTCTTCAAATGCAAATGCTTCCTGTCTGGAGATAAATAATCTCCAAGATATTTGAGCAACACATAAAAAGAAAGCCAACTCTTTTAAACTCCAAATGCCAGTCAAGTGGTAAAAAGAATTCTGTTGAATATATTTAGGGAGAAAAGTATTTTTTTTTTTCCTGAGCTCTCCTTGCTACTGTGCCACTCTATATTCTAGGGCTTGCTTCCTAGCAGATTGTTTCATTATCCAGCAGTATCATTAATCTTTTTTATTAGCACCTTAAAAAAATAAACAAACAATGATTTTGTTATGTTTGACACAAGTAGTGCATTTTAATTTTGTAGGCTTGTATTATTGACTTGAAAAAAATCTGCAACAATTCAGATTGAAATACTGTACTCAATTCTTAACAATATGAAAACACTATCAGATGTGTAGAAATATAATGGCATCTGTTATGCATTTTAAATGAAGCAAGCTATTTTTGCATCTTCCACATGGAGCTTTGGATTAACTAGGAGAGTTGGTATTAATTACCTCTGAAAAATTAAAACTTGTCATTCAATTTTTTACTCTCCATGAAAACTCTCCATGAAATTGAGTCAACACTTAATGAAATGTCCTCAGAAACGTTTGTTGAAGATTACACAAAATGAATGCATATGGATGAGTCAAATGAGAAGATAAATTTCAAAATCAGTAAATAAAAAGAAAGATATCTGCTAACATTACAGAATATATTTTCCAGCCCCTTAAGCCTAGATTTTCTTTGTGTGTGTGTGTCTGTTCTTTATTATTATTTTATTGGTTATGAATATTCATGAGATACAAAGCTGATTGTCACCCCTCATGCCCAAGATGTGAAGGCCTGATCCATACTGGCAGAATGCCCATTACCACAAATTGTGATTGTACCCTGTGTCCCCCACCCAATTATCCCACTAGATTTTCTTAAAATGTATGTTAAACATAAGTAAATTCATTAGCTATTACCAAAAAAATTTAAAAATCAAGTACAGCAAAAGCTAACTTTAGTTGCATTGTAATATTTGCTTTTATTCAGTATATTCTTATTTCTCATCTTACAGATTGGTAAATTACAGATTCATTTATTTATCACGATGCAGGGTTTCCTAAACCTGTGCACATATGAGAATCCTCTTGAAGATTTTTTTTAATGAGTGATTTTGAGGCAATATCCTAAGACTAATAAATCCCAGGCTTCAGAGATGAGGACCAAAAATGTACACATTTTATCTTTCTCCACTGATGGATCTATTGCAACTAGAAGGTAACCAGGCATTTGAAAACATTGTTATAATGTACATTTCAAGAGTGTTTTTTTTTGTAAAGCCTTTTTATATAGTCTTAAGTGTGAATTTCAGCTTCTGGGAAAAATAGAAGAGCAGAAATGCCAAAGATGCCATCCTATTGTGTCCCAAAAATTATCTGTAAAAGAAAATCAGCAACAGTAGCTAAAATAAATGAAAATCAAATATAATATACATCCTTACAGAAATATCTTTTTTAATCCACCATTAGCTGAGGTGCCATCAAAACTTGACTCTAAAACTTGTTTAGAAACCAAATTTCCAGAATCAAAGTAGAGGTAGGTCTTGAACTCTCCAACTTTGGACCAAGCCATGCCTTAATAAAAGGACAAAATGTAACCTAAACACTGAGTGAAAGTAAGAACACATTCACAAAGTAGCTCTCATTTTAGGGCAGCATTTCACTGACAACAAAAGTACCTCTTCAGCTCTAGGGCTCCTTCCACAATGGGAGCAAGTCACCATAAAATTTTGCAATTAGCTTAGGATTCAGATTATAAACTAGGAGGTAAAGCAGTCTCCAATGACTCTTGGTCTCTGAGGATTAGAAATTGATTACAAGTACAAGCAAAAAAATACTGTAATTAAGATATTATGAAAAAATAAAAGTTCAGAAAATGCATTTGAAGAGGTACTACAAATTTTTGGTAAACACAAATTGTTTCATAATTTTTTTTTAAATAAAAACAACTTTCTATATGGAGAGAGAAAAGCTATTTATATCATATCCAAAGATAAACATAAGTAGATTTAAAAACTAGATGTGAAAGGTAGAAGAAGTGTCAACTAAAAAAATAAAAATGAAGGAGAATTACTTTGTAATCTTAAAATAGGGAAGGACCTTTCAAACAATGGCTAAAAGAATACACCATTAAGCAAAACCAAACCAAACAAAAAGGATACAGAGGTATAATTACCCAAAAATGGTGACTAGTAATTATGTATAGACTCCAACTTTATTTTAGTTTTTGCTAAACTGCCCTCAGGTACGTCCCTAATTAGGTTTGGATTAAGAGGAAGATAGCTCAACTGTCCTGTGTGAAAATTCTAGTTGAGTGCTGCAGTCAGAGGTGAATGAGCTAGTGAATAGATAAAAACAGAAATGATTGTAAAGGGAAACAGGGAAAGAGAAAGAGCATGCGAATTTTAAGAACATAGATATGTAGAATTCAATTTCATATTTTCTTCTGCCTCTTGCTGATATGCACAGCTCCTTTACTTCTCTCCCCTGTTCCCTGTTACCTTTAAGTCTTCTATACTACTACTGCGATGACTACTATTACTACATACAATGGTTATGTGCAAATATGCAAAATCTAGCAAAGGGAATTATGTTCCACACATGGTTTTATGCAAGGTGGAGAAAAAAAAAAAAAAAAAAAAAAAAAAAAAAAAAAAAAAAAAAAAAAAAAAAAAAAAATAATATTGCATAAATTTTCTGAATTTCTGTTCTTTCCTTGGTAAACGAAAAAGTAGAATCAAACACACAGTATTTTATTAAAGCACCCAGTAAATAATATCTACATCCTAGGATTATTTTGAATATTAAATAAGATAATGTATTTAAGTACTTAGAATAGTACTCAATAAAGCTTAACTAGTATTATTATGAAAATACTTTTTAAAAATGGGAAGAAAAACCAACTCAGATTAGAAAAAACAGAAAACATGAGACAAAAATGGCCAACAGTATTATAAGTGCACCACAACAAGGATATTTGGAAGGATGAAGGAACCTTCACTATATGTAGGTGAATATTAAATAGAAAATGTCACCTCCAGCTGACAAACTCATATGTATAACACAAATAAAGTCAATCAGATTATTTCTTCCTGGATTTTTAATCTTGGGAGTGGAATAATATAAGGCCAAAAGTGGTTGTGTTCATTGGTTTCAACAATAGTTTCTTTTTTTATTATTTATTTATTTATTTATTTATTTTATTTTTTCAATATACAATGTGGTTGATTATTATGGACCATTTCCGAAGCCTCTCTCCCTCCACTCACAACAACCACATATCTGTTTGCTTGTCGTATCAACTTCATTTCTCAAAGGAAGATATATGAATGGCCAACAGACACATGAAAAAATGCTCAACATCACTCAGCGTTCAGGAAATGCAAATCAAAAGCACAGTGAGATACCATCTCACCCCAGTTAGGATGGGTAATATCCAAAAGACTGTGAATGATAAATGCTGGCGAGGTTGTGGAGAAAAAGGAACTCCCACACATTGTTGGTGGGACTGCAAAACGGTGCAGCCTCTATGGAAAATGGTATGGAGGTTTCTCAAACAGTTGCAGATAGATCTACCATATGACCCAGCTATCTCACTGCTGGGAATATACCCAGAGGAATGGAAATCATCACGTCAAACCTATTCTCCAATGTTCATTGCAGAACTATTTACAATAGATAAGAGTTGGTATCAACAATAGTTTCTTGACGAGGCTGCCCGTTAGATCTAATGGCCTAAATCTTCTCAATTCTTGAACTTCCTAACTTTATATTACAGTCAAACATTTTAATTAATACACCTGTAGATGCTGCTTGTTCCATATACCAAACATTTGTGAGATGAGAAATTACATACTTTTTATTACCAATATTCCATTCAACCTGTAACTTTTCAACTCTTATGTTAAAGCATTATTCTGATGTCTCTGACACCCAGTTGTATACCTCTTTCACTCCTCCATATCTGTGACTTTTAAAAAACTTCTGGTCACTTCTTAATATTCATTAAAGGTATTGGTATCCAATCACAATTTTCCTTTCCAGCCCAATCCCTGCCATCATGCTTGGTGACTTTTTTGGTCATGTGTACAGTAAGTAGCTATCATTTTTTTTTCTTTTTCACATCACTTCAGCCAGTCCTTTCCACATCCTGAACCTTGTTATCACACTTAAATATTCCATCTCTGAAATACTGAATTAAAATAACCTACATTCTAACAATTTTGATTCCTGCTCTCCCTCTTGCCCACTACATATGCTGTATGATTTCACTGAATATGTCAGTTCCTCGATACTTCATTTTCTCCCACTTTATTAGCCTTCATTGATTTACTTTCTTTTCTAGCCAATGTGTTTCTTCAGGACCTCTCATTTCATTTTCTTACCATCACCCTTAATTCTCCTGAGTATTTGTCCTGCTTTTGCATCTATCCTTTATTTCTGTAGCCCTGGATCAATTGAACCTTCTTCCATACTCACTGATACACCTGAACAGTTGAAAATTGGAGTAAATCACTGTGGGTTAGTAACATAATGAGTTGATGGCATTTAATCTCACTTTCGTCATTTTCCTTTTATCATTAGACTTGTCTTTGAATTGTTTCCAATTGCATGTCCTTTTTCTCCGTAACTCAAACCTCCTCCAAAACCATACTCCAAGAACAAGAATGTGCCCATTTCTTCAAACTCTCATTCAATCTCATGTTTAGCCTGTAAACATGGTTGTCTCTTCCATTACAGAGCCCTTCTGAAAATGCATCATTCATCAACTTCTAACTAAAAACATTTTTCTCCTCCCCACTCTCACAAACTCATCTAACACGTTTTCTTTCCCCAAATGAAAACACAGTCACATACTCTCACTCAAAAAGCCAAAAATATTTATCAAAAATACTTCCATCACAGCAAATAATACTTATTTTAGTTTGCGCGCTTGCTGTTTTACTCTCAGGAAACAGCTAAAACCACTTCATCGCTTCTGCTCTTTTGACTCATTTAGCTTAGTATGGTACTGGTCTTTTATAGGACAGTCATTCACAACCAAGAATACTAAATCAGAACTTCTGGTGGTGACTCCCAAATACATGTGTTTTAAAAATGCAACCCAAGTAATACTGACTGGCATGAAACTCTGGTTAAGAAAGAACAATTGTTTTAGATACTCTAAGTAAAAAAAAATGGGTGTTTTAAAAGTTACCTACCCATTTTACAAGAAAATAGAAAATTAAATAATGTTTTGTTTTGATATGTCACAGGAGGGAAAAGATAAAGAATTTTAGTTATGGTCACCTGTACTTTCCTTAAACTTATATCTTGATATCACCCATTCTATCGGAAGCAAAGTAAGGTGGCATGGGCTTTGGATTCAGACAGACCTGTGAACACATCCTACTCTAGGTATTTGCCATTGCAAAAGTTATTTAACCATCCTGACTCTCAGTGTTTTCTTTTTTCATTTGTAAAATGAGAAATGAGATAGTAATTGTACCTACCTCATTGAGATATTGCAAAAATTAAATCAGATAATACATGTAAAGAATTTAGCAAAGTTCCTAGCACATTGTAACTGCTCAAAAAAAAAAGGTAACTACTTATTGTCTTTATCATAGTACACATATTTTGCCCTTTAAATGTCATGTTTCTATTGCTTGTACTTGGAAAAATAATTACTACCATTTGTGTAGCACTTTAAACTTAGTAATTGTTTTAACTTATGCTATTACAATTAATCATTACAAAAACTCCATGAGTTAGGCATCATATGCATATTTCATAGGTTAGAAAAGTTAGCCACAAATGGGTGATTCAGCTTACATAGGAAACATGGAATTAAGAGAATATAGTTTTAATCGTTTCCCTGATAATTAGTGACATTGAGCACTTTTTCACATACCTGTTGGCCATTTGTATGTTTTCTCTTGAGAAATGTCTGTTCAGATCATTTGCCCATTTTTTAATCAGGTTTTTGCTTGCTTGCTATTGAGTTGTTTGAGTTAAAAATGATAACCATGTGAGGTAATGCATGTATTAATCACCTATATTTAGCCATTCCATAATGTACATGTACTTTAAAACATCATGTTGCACACAATAAATGCATATGATTTTGTCAATTGAAAAATAAAATTAAATTTAAAAAAAGAATATTCAGGAGACTTTCATAGATTGGAAGTGAAGAGTGTAAAAAAGATGACGTATGAAAATCAATATACTTAAAACTTTAAGTCATATTGTAATTTACATCCGTGGTTAGTGCTGATATATACATACATAGTCATTTTGTTTGAGTTGCCTCCAGAATGATAACCAGAATGGACTAATGGATAAAATGGTTATCAAAGTAATCTAAATCCCTAGGTTTAATTTTGAAATGCATAAATATGGGACTTTCCCATACCATCATCTGGCTAATAACACAATAATAACACATCTATTAATGGAATCAATGTTATCATATATGGTGAAGACTGATAAATGGGCATCTTACCTACATCATTCTACTTATATAGACTATTCATTTCAGATTCTAGCTAACCTTCTGTCTTTCAAAAAAAAAAAAAGGCACTTTAGTTCACTTAATCAGCATGGGTTTTGTTGATTACTTTTTTCTTTTTAACCAACAGGTGTTTGTTTCTTTCCATCCAGCTGAGGTATGATTACTACGGAAGAGCTACTGGACACTGTGCTCCTATGGGCTTCATATTTTCTTTCTCTACCTTGGATTTTATCCAAAGCCAATTTTGCTTAATCTGCCTGCTGCTGCTCTAGAAATGACATCTGTTCAAATTTACATTCTTTATCATGGCTGACATGTTGTTTGTGTTTCTGTTTACCTCAATCCTAGTTCCAGCTGCCTCTTGCCGATAATTTAGGATTTCTTCAGTCTATCCCAGGTTCCTAGGGATTGTATTTGTTTATGCAACCCGACTTGTACCCCTTATTTTTTGTCACTTGTACTACCTGCGATTATACTTTGAAGGAAACTGGATGGAAATTATATGACAGGAAAAATATAAATTAGTGTGTTAGGAGGGAACGAAAATAATTTTCCTGCTTGCTCACCTTCAGGTACCACCTAAATATGATTCAATAATTAGGCACCCTGACCTCCATGAAACCCAGCAAACATATACTGAGGCACTAACTATATACTCTCTTTCAATGTGTATGGGAAGAAATTTATAAGAAAGAATGCTTAATTCCAGGTCTGATTTTAAAAAGGGTTTCCTGCAAATGTTGGGACTGAGAGGAATAAAATTGAATTCATAGAATCAGGGAGTAGAATGGTGTTTTCAGAGACTGGGAAATGGGAGGAATGAGGAGACAGTAGCCAAAGGGTACAAAATCACAGTTAGATAGGAGTCTTTTTTTTCTTATTTTTTTAATCGTATTGCACAACACGGTGAATACAGCTATTAATATAGTATTGTACATTTCAGAATTGCTAAGAGTAAATTTCAAATGTTATCACCACCAAAAATGTTGAGTGTTTGAGGTGATGGATATGTTAACTAGTTTGATTAAATTATTCCGTATTACTTTTAAAGATTATAACATCACTTTGAACAGCATAAATTTGTACAATTGTAAACTGTCAATTTAAAATAAAAAATGTGTCTCCATGGAGAAAATGTGAAATTGCCATTTTAGCCACCAAATTCCCCAGAACTGGAATTAAGTTGATTAATTTTAAGGGAATCCTCTAAAATTAAATCTTTATAAAATGTGAGAAAAGAGTAGACATTATTCATTATTCCCCATATGTCACAATAGTGAGAAGAGAATAAGGTAGCATAACAGGAAGTAAAAAGGCAAATTATTTAAATTCTGCAAGGTAAATTCATCTTAAATACTGGCATAAGCATAATATTTTAGGAATATCAAATAATCCACTATGGATTAATAAGCTCACATGTAAGACCAATTAATAGCTATGATAGCATAAGCATATAAGCAAAATAAAATAGAAATAGAAATAAAGGATAAATGCATATAATAAAAGGAACACCAAAAAAAAAGAAAGTAATAAACAGCAGAACAAAGCAAGGCAGTGAATAGTATGGATACATAGCCAGGATAATCAAAGATGCTGGTGTTATTTCTCAAAATAACCTGAATGATTACTGAATACCTCTTATAGTGAATTTTAAATGTCTGGAAAGTATTCTGAGATCTATGTTTATTGGCTGCCATAACATCTCCCAGGGAACAGAACCAAAGAAAAAAAGAGGAATGAACAATATTTATTTACTCTAAATAGTCCCAATTGTCTACAAAGGAAACATTAACATTTTCTATCTATTCGCTACCGAGGTTCCAGAAGAAACTCTTTCATTGTTTCTTTATGTAAAATTTAAGGACACCTTTCTACACTATGTCATGATTGCAAATGCATCAATAAATGGTTTGTTTACTTGTTTATTTTTATTTATTTTTTATTGTGGGGACTACGAGAAGTAGAGGAGAAAAAGGAAAGTGACATTCAGTTCCCTAAGCTATATTATTTCCTTCTTTTCAATGCTTCTTCCATGCTATGGCCTATCTAATTTTCTCACTTAGGCAGTCAGGGCAAAATACTGATAATATGACAACACTTGAAACAATGGCAATGAACAATCATGACATTTGAAATAATTTCACTTGTGCTGGAAGCATCTTTGCTGCATTTTTTCAAGTACCACATTAGTCAAATTTTCCTTTATTGAAGAACCTTAGCAGATAAGGAATTTCAAAACCTGGTCCTCTCTAATTACTTGAGAAGTATGAAATTAGCAGTAGATTGGTGTAAATTATCTCACCCCGAAGACACACAAGTTAATGGAAAAAGAAACCAGGTTCTAGCAGTCTAATATTTAACTCAAGTACAGGTTAAGAGGAAATTAATGCCTAAGGTAGATATCTGTTTTGGAGCAGAGACATAATAATGAGTCTGATTGATTTCCATAAATTCTTAGGAAATGTCTTCATTTTTAAATGTTGAAAACATGAATTCCAAACACCTGCTGCAGTAAGTTAGTCACTGCCTGGGGAAAATAAGCTACTACACTTGATATGCTTCTTGAAGCCATTTTAACTATTTTGATCCAGAAAATTGCTTTATCTATAGGGAATTCAGCAAGTGAAACCCTTGCTAAAGGTCTGAAATTTTTCTTCTTATACACGGTTAAATAACATGTAGAAAAATTTATTGTCCATCTACCATAGGTAAGAGGCTTAGGACATGTACCCAAATGATTGCATGATCAAAGAAGACCATTCTGATTTTTCAATTATTATTAAATAAGAATATATTGTTAAAAGAAATGTACCATCTCAAAGAATAATCTGTTCAGTGCTCTATTCCTAACCAGTGTCTCCAGGAGAGACTTTTTGTACTGTTTGTTTTGTTTACTTTTTCTTTAGAGAGTATGCTTACTGTGCACAATTTCAACCTCAAAAGGTTAATGGTGTTTTGAAAAGTCATTTCTTTAACAAACTATTATGGATTTGCATTTAAATACTTAAAACATGGGCCGGCCCGGTGGCGCACTGCTACAGTGCGCCACTTGGGAGTGCGGCGGCGCTCCCGCTGAGGGTTCGGATCCCACATACATACCGGTTCCCGCTCACTGGCTGAGCGAGGTGCAGGCGCAACACCGAGTGTTGCGATCCCGTTGCCGGACACGAAAAAAGACAAAAAAAAAAAATACTTAAAACATACTTGCAACTACTTGTTTTTATTTTTACATTTACACCTTTTTTAGAACAATGATTTTATAGAAACCTGCCATCATATTAAGCAAACGGCTGTAATAACAGTTATATCAAACTTTCTGAATCACAACAATGATGTCTGTGGTAAATTGAGAAATTATTAATGCAATACATACCACATGGAAATTTATATGTAGGTATAACAAGAATTTTTTTTTTAAGATTGGTTTGAGTTGTTTGATTATATCAATTACTCACAAAGACTACTTCACATATTAATGGAATTACTAGATTGATTTAGACTTATCTAATTCTGTATTACTTCATTTTTTCCTCGGTGTTTGACTGTTTTTGTTTTGTCTTGCTGTGTTTTCGTGGTGACTAGAATTCTGTGCATATGTTGCTTCAGTTCTACATATTTATGGGGTACAGTGTGACATTTCAATACATGTAGACAATGTATAATAGTTACATTGGCATGCATATCACTTCACATATTTATTATTTCTTAGTGGTGAGAACATCCAAAGTTCTCTCTTCTTGCTATATTGAAATATACAATATATTATTGTTAACCATAGTCACCCTACTGTGTTTCACCCTAGTATGTAGTGGAATATTAGAATGCATTCCTTCTATCTAAATATAATTTTGTACCCATTGACCAACCTCTCCCCATCCTCCCCATGCCCTTGCCTCTCCCAGCCTCTGGCAACCACAACTCTACTCTTTACTTCTCTAAGAGGAAGTTCTTTAGATTCCGCAAATGATTAAGATCATGTGGTGGTATTTGTCTTTCTGTGCCTGGCTCACTTCACTTAACATAATGACCTCCAGTTCCATCCATGTTACTGCCAAGGACAGGTTTTCAGTCTTTTTTATTGCTGAACAGTATTCCACTGTGTAATTATGCCATATTTGATTTATCCATTCTCCTGTGACTCTACACTTAGGTTGATTCCATATCTTGGCTATTGTGAATAGTGCTGCAATAAACATGGGTGTACAGATATCTCTTTGACATACTGATTTCATTTACTTTGGATACATTCACAATAGTGGAAGTGCGGGATCATATGGGAGTCCTATTTTTTTTAAATTTTTCCAGGAGCCTCCTTACTGCTTTTCACAGCAGCTGTACTAGTTTACATTCCCACCAACAGTGTATGAGTTCCACTTTCCCCACATCCTCACTAGAATTTGTTATTTGTTTGCATCTAACAAGGGGATAATACCCAGAATATATAAGGAATTGAAACAACTCAATAGGAAAAAAACACAAATAAACAAATTAAAATATGGAAAAGAGATCTGAATCGACTTTTTTTTTTCCCAAAAGATGGCATTAAAAAGGCCAATGAGCACATGATAAAATGTTCAACATCAATAACCACCAAGGAAATGCAGATCAAAACTACAATGAGATGTCATCTTGCCCCAGTTAGAATGGCTATTATAAACTACATTTTGATGTAAAAATGTAATCTCTTTAATTTCCTTCAAGAGTAATAATTGTAGATATACTTATGTCACATTGCTTATTTCCTCGATCTAACTAATGAAGCACTTTTTACATACCTCCAACTATAACATTGAAAGGGAGGTCTATAATGCCATTATGTCTTCTCTCGGGAGCAGCAAAAGAGATTGAACAAACCGGAAGTGTTATTTTTTTGTAGATTTTGTTTCCTCTTGTAGACTAATGTATATATTATAAATCTAACGACTTTCCAAATATATTGACAATATAGCAAATATGTCTCATAAAGATATAATTGAAGTTTACAATTATATATTCCACATAATTTTTAATGTTTGAAAAAATAAAGTATGTGGTCTAAGATGATATTTTCCAGGAATAAAATTATTTGGATTTATTAGCATTTATCTTTTTATTTGTTTGTTTTCTTTTTTATTGAAACAATTCATTATATAGATTTGTGGGGTACAGATTTGAATATCAGTACAGGTGTGCAAAATGTGGTGATCAAGTTAGGATAACTAATATACTCATGCTTACAAAATGTAATCACACTTTGTGTTACTTAACTAATTTCTCACTAACCACCTTCCTACTCCCCATACTCCTTTACCCCCTTTCCCACCTCTAATAACCACTGTTCTGAGTAGTTTTTTTTTTTTTTGAAATTTCACTGTATTACTGTCTTTCTTTCCTTCCTCTCTTCCTCCCTCCCTCCCTCTTCTTTGTTTCCTTTTTTCTTTCTCTTCTTTCTTTCTTTCTTTTAGTGTCCATAATTTGCCAAAATTTAATACATTCCTTGGAATATTTTTTTTTTAACCTTCAAAGATTTAGTCAGTGAAGAATGTGTAAAGAACATCCTTGATGTTCTTTAAAAATAGTTCATGTATATTGTTCTTTAAATATGTAAATATTAGTTAATTGGGAACTTAATGTTACTCGTTATGTATTATATTTCAATTTAGAAACTCTTAATTACTCATTTTTTCTAGCATTGTTCTTTGTTCTTCATATAGGAAATAGTCACATTTTGTGCTGTCTGTGAATTTTGTAAGCACAGCTACAGTACAGTTGAGCATTATCTCAGATTCAAAGAGGATTTGATAATCTGCCCAAATGTGAAATTGCTTTCTAATATGTTTACCACTTATATTCTCTATAATAAAATGAATATATACCCAAATAGGTTGATAAAACTCTGGTAAGAAGTGTAGCGCCTGAACTCTCCCCATAATTACAAAACAATAAAATTACCCAAAGTTATGAGAAACACAAGTTCACTCAGTCTTCTTAACACTCCAAGAGAGCTGGTGCTGTGTCCTGGGCAGACTCTGGGGCTATTGTTCCTCGGTCTCCTTATCTAACACAAACATGGTATGCTGTGGATTAACAATACCTTTATTTTTCAAATGAATGATTTATAGTAAAGTATAGAAATGCCATCCAAAAAGTTTAATTCTATTAACACAGTGCATGTGTTTATATAACTTGTCAGATATCTGGGACTACATTTTCAAAAGTTAACAGAGTGTTTTGAAAATGTTGTGAAATATACGTGTGTCCACATCTTTGTATACTGAAATGTTATTTTTCATATGCTAAGGCCCATTACCATTTAATGAAGACCTAATTTTTTTTGTTGTTTTTGTTTGTAAGACACTTTTCTTCTCTAGGATTGGTGATGGTCATGGTAACAATAGATAAATAATGAAAATACTTTAGTATAGACTTGCTTTAGATCTTTTCATTTCCTAAATGAAAGAAGTCAGACATGTAGGTGTGGGTGATCTTAGAAAAACAGTGAAGGGAAACAGGAAAAAACGTAGGAGATCACTAAAGAAAAGGTATCTTTTAGTACAATTTGGCCAGGGATAGCCCCTGAACAGACCTACAGATTTATTTGGAAGTTACCACTTTTACCTTATCCAGTTATGTGTCAATAGACATTTAGGTTTGTTCCAATCTTGGCTGTTCTAAATACAGATGGGATAAACATGGGAGTGTAGGTATCCCTCCAACACGATGATTTCCATTCCTTTGGGTATACGCAGTAGAGAGATTGCTGGATCATATGGTAGTTCTACCTGTAGTTGTTTGAGGAACCTCCATACTGTTTTCCATAATGTCTGTACTAATTTACAGTCTGACCAATACTGCAGAAGGCTACCCCTTTCTCGACATCCTCGTCAGCATTTGTCATTCTACTTTTTGATAATAGCCAGTCCAACTGGGGTGAGATGATACTTCAATGAGGTTTTAATTTGCATTTCCCTGATGATTAGTGATGTTGAAGATTTTTTTCATGGACCTGTTAGCCATTTGTATATCTTCTTCTGAGAAATGTCTATATAGTATCTTTGACCATTCTTTAATCAGATTATTTGCTTTTTTACTGTTAGGTAGTTTCAGTTCATTTTATATTGTGGAAATTAATAGAGTCAGATATATAGTTTGCAAATGTTTTCTCCCATTCTGTAGGTTTTCTAATCATTCTGTTGGTTGTGGCCTTCATTGTACAGAAGTTTTTAGTTTGATATGATCCATTCTTTTTTCTCTTTTTTCTGTGCTTTTGAGATCTTATTCATAAAGCCTTGGCCCAGTCCTACATTCTGAAGTGTTTCCTCTATGTTATCTTCTAGGAGTTTTATAGTTTCAGGTCTTATATTTAAGTCTTTAAGCCATTTTGAGTTGATTTGGTATATGATGAGATGAATGGGTCAAGTTTCATTCTTCTACACATGGATATCCAGTTTTTCCAACACCCTTTGCTGAAGAGATTGTCCTTTCCTTAATGTATGTTCTTGGTGCTTTTGTAAAAGATCAATTGGCTTTAAGTATGAGGGTTGATTTCTGGGTTCTCTACTGTGTTCCCCTGACCCATGTGTTTGTTTTATGCTAGTACAATGCTTTATGGTTACTCTAGCTTTTTACTAAAGTTTGAAGTCAGGTAGTGTAATGCCTCTGGCTTTATTTATTTATTTTTTTATCAGTATTGCTTTGGCTATTTGGGGTATTTTGTTGTTCCATATGAATGTTTGGATTGTTTTGTTTCTATTTCTGTGAAAAATGTCATTGGTGTATTGATGGAGATTGCATTGAATCTGTAGATAGCTTTGGGTAGTGTGAATATTTTCACCCCATTAACTTTTCTAATTTATGAACATGAAATGTCTTTCCATCTTTTGGTGTCCTTTTAAATTCCTTCCAGCATTGTTTAGTAGCTCTCATTGCAGAGCACTTTCAACTCCTTCATTAAATTTATTCCTAGGTATTTTATTCTTTTGGTAGCTGTTGTAAATGGGCTTGCTTTCCTGATTTCTTTTTCTGCTTGTTCAGTGTTGGTGTATGAGAAAGCTACTGATTTTTTTGCATGTTTTTTGTATCCTTTAACTTTACTGAATTTGTTTATGAGCTCTATGAACTTTTTGGTAGAATTTATAGGTTTTTCTATATATAGGTCATGACATCTGGAAACAGGGACAATGGGAATCATCTTTTCCAGTTTTGATGCCATTTATTTCTTTGTTTCGCCTGATTGCTCTAGCTAGCACTTCCAATACCATGTTAAATAGGAGGGTGAAGATGGGCATCCTTGTCTTGTTCCTATTCTTCTGGAAAAAGCTTTCAGTGTCTCCCCAATCAGGATGATGTTGGTGGTGGGTTTGTCATACTTGGCTTTAATTTTCTTGAGATATTTTTCTTCTATAAATTTTATGAAACTTTATCATGAAGGTACGTTAAATTTTGTGGAATGGTTTTTCTTCATCTATTGAGATGATTATGTAGTTTTTGTCCTTGATTTTGTTGAGGTGGTGCATTGCATTCATTGATTTGCATATGATGGACCATCCTTGCATCCCTGGGATGACTCCCACTTGATCACAATGTATAATCTTTTTGATATGCTGTTGTATTCTGTTTGCTAGTATTTTGTTGAGGATGTTTGCATCTATTTTCATCAAGTATATTGGCCTGTAGTTTCCGTTTTTTGTTGTCTTTGATTTTGGTGTGAGTGTGATGCTGGCCTCATCCCATGATCTTGGGAGAATGGCCTATGTTTTAATTTTGTGGAATAGTTTGAAAAGGATTGGTATTAAGTTTTCTTTAAATGTTAGGTAGAATTCATCAGCGTAGCCATTCATTCAGTGTTGGCTTTTCTTTGTAGGGAGACTGCTGATTACCACTTCAATTTCAGTGTGCATTACTTGTGTGTTCAGGTTTTCTATTTCTTCTTTGTTCAGTCATGGTAGTTTGTGTGCATCCAGAAATTTATCCATTTCCTCCAGATTTTCATATTTGTTGGCCTATAGCTGTCCATAATAGTTTAGAATGGTTCTTTGTATTTCTCTGGTATCATTTGTAATCTCTGATTGGTTATCTAATTTCTTACCATTTTTGTAATTTCTAATTTGTTTTCCCTTCTGATTTTTATTTGCATCTTCTTTCTCCTTTTCTTAATTAGTCTGGCCAATGGCTTGCTTTTTTTTAATATTCTCAAAAAAACACCAACTTTGTGCTTCATTGATCTTTTGTATTATTCTTTGGTCTGTATTTCACTTAGTTCTGCTCTGATCTTAATTATTTCTTTCCATCAACTAATTTTGGGATAGGATTGTTCCTGATTTTCTCATTCTTTGAGGTTTATCATTATGTTGTTTATTTAAAATCTTGGCATTTTTTTGATGTAAGCATTTATTGTAATAAACTTCCCTGTTAGTACTGCTTTTGTAGTATCCCACAGATTTTGGTAAGTTGTGCTTGAATTTTCATTTGTTTTAAGGAAATTTTTGATTTTCTGTTTAATTTCTTCTTTGACTAAATGATTATTTAGGAACATGTTGTTTAATTTCAATGTATTTATATAGTTTCCAAAGTTTTGTTTGTTGTTAATTGTTAATTTTATTCCATTGTGGTCTGAAAAAATATATTTGATATGATTTCACTTTTTTAAAATTTGTTGAGCCTTAATTTGTAGCTTAACATGTGGTTACTCCTGGGGAATGACTCATGTGCTAATGAGAAGAATGCATATTCTGCAATTGTTTGATAAAACGTTCTGCCTATGTCTGTCAAGTCCGTTTGGTCGAAATTACTGTATAAATCCATTATACCTCTGCTAATTCTTTGTCTAGATGATGTTTCCAATACTTTGAAAAGCATGTTAAATTCCCCAACTATTACTGCATTGGGGTCTATCTCTCCTGTTACGTCCAATAACAGTTGCTTTACATATATGGGTGCTCTGATGATGGGTGCATATTTATTTATGATTCTTATATGTTCTTGCTGTATTGAACCTTTTATCATTATATAATGTCCTTCTTTCTATATTTTTATACCTCTTTGAAGTGTATTGTATCAGATATAAGTGTGACATCTCCCGCTCCTTTTTGGTTTCCATTTGTGTGGAATGTCTTTTTCTATCCCTTCACTTAGTCTGTGTGTGTATTGATGAAGAGAGTTTCTTACAGGTAGCATCTAATTGGGTCTAATTTTTTAATCCATTAAGCCAGTCTGTATCATTTAAGTGGGGAAATTAATCCATTTATTTTCTGGGTTGTTATTGAAAGGAATTGCCTCATTCCTGCCATTTTATTAATTTCTTTATGGTTGTTTTATATTTTCTTTGTTCATTTCTTTACTTGTTATTTATTTTTGCTGCTTTTGTTGTTGTTGTTGTTGTAAAAAGATAAATTTCTTTCTCTTTCTCATTTGTATATCTGTTGTACTACCAGTTTTTATTCTTTCTCAATTGTTTATTGCGATATATCTCTCTCTTTTGATTCCAGATGTAGGACTTCCTTGAGGATTTGTTGAAGGGCTGGTCTTGTGGTGGTGAATTCCCACTGTTTTTGTTTCTCTGGGAAAGATTCTATTTCTCCTTAATTTCTGAGGGAAAGCTTTGCTAGATATAGTGTTTTTGGTTGACAGTTTTGTTTTTGTTTTTGTTTTTATTTTCTTTTAGCACTTTAAGTATATCATTCCTCTCTCTCCTGGCCTGTAGGCTTTCATTGAGAAGTCTGATGTTAGCCTGATGAGGATTCCTTATAGGTGATTTTATGCTTTTCTCTTGCTGCTTTTAAAATTCTTTCTTTGTCTTTAACTTTTGACAACTTAAATATGATATGTCTTGGGGAGTTCTTTTTAGGGTTGAGTCTGTTTGGTGATCTTTGAGCTTCTGAGATCTTTAAGTTTGTATCTCTCCCAATACTTGGAAAGTTTTCAGCTATTATTTCATTAAATAGATTTTCAATGCTTTTTCCTTTCCAGTACACCCATAATACAGATGTTTGTACACATAAGGTTATCAGAAATATCTTATATGTTTTCTTCATTTTTAAAAATTCTTTTTTTGTTTTTTGGTTCAATTGTGTTAATTCAAAAACCCTGACTTCTAGTTCAAAAATGATTTCTTCTGCTTGTTGTACCCTACTGCATATGCTTTCAGTTGTACTTTTTACTTTGTTGAATGAATTCTTCAGTTCCATTATTTCTGCTTGATTCTTTTTATTGTTTCTATCTCTTTGTTGAATTTATTGCATACATGTCTTAGATTTTTTTTTATTGTGATTTCTATCTTTTTTTTTTTTTTTATCCATCATATTGCGTTTCTTTAGTACTGATGTTTGAGATGCCTCTTCAGGTGAGGCATCAACTTCCTGTTGTTTGGGGTCTGGTATTGGAGAGTTGTTGTCTTCTTTTGGGGGAATCATGTTTCTCTGTTTTATCATGCTTCCTGTACCTCTGAGTTGATGTCCTGGCATCTGGTGGTGTAGTCACTTGTTTTAATTTTAGGAGTGGGGTTTGAAGGGAGAGACTCTCTCCTGTAGAAGTGTTCTATATTGACAATCAGGTTGGGTGTTTTAAGCTGGATCTGGGTGAGTGTGGTAGTGCAGCCTTCATGCAACTTCTTTAGCTGTGTTCAATGTTGGAATTGTCTGTGGGTGCCTTTGTGGCCTAAGCAGTGATGCATTTGGAAGTTTCTTGCTGGGGTGCCTTTCTTGTTTGGGTGGGTGATCTGCCGTCAGTCAGTGAGCAGATGTACATTGTTGCAACATGTCCTGGCACAACTGTTGAGGGCTGCTGGATCAGCTGTTGAGACTGGAGGAAGCCTGCATGTACGCCCCATGACCCAGAGGCTTTCAAGGGCTGTGCTGTGTGGAGGAAAAGCTGCTGTCCAATTAGCTATTGGTCCAGGAGTAGGTGTACACAGGTGTCACATGGCCTGGCAGTTCTGCAGGTGGCCACCTGATTAGCTAATGAGCCTGATGAAAGCCTGCAAGGGTGCAGCCAAGCATGGAAGCTCTGCAGAGGCCTGCTTTGGCATCTCAAAGCCCCTGCCTGGTGCACTATCAGTCTTGGAGCAGGTATACATGGATGCAAGATTCCCTGGCAGCTCTATAGAGGGACACCAGATCAGCTGTTGAGCCTGTGGCAAACCTGCAAAGTTTGTAGCAGTCCCTGTTGGCCCTGTGGAGAGGTGGGGGGGGCACCATCTGGTTGGCTGTTGGCATTGGCACCCATAGGCTCAGTAGGTCCACAGGTTGTGCAGGGTGGGTGCATGCATATATCGGGAATAATCACTTACTGGCAGCTTCCCTGCCCAACTGTTCTGCCTGCCCATCCAGGGAGGAGGAAAGGAACGTCACATAGGTTCGGACACATTGATATTGGTCCCTCTGTCTGTCCTAGGCTCTAGGCAGTGAGGGTTGTGTATTTTCTGTGTCTGTGTGAATGTGTGGAGAGTAATAGAGAGGAGGCAAGGCTACCAGTGGTCTGGCCATAGGCTGGTGTGGACACCTGTTTGTTCAGCGGGTCCACAGCATTGTGGTCCTTCCAGAACCCATGTGAATGTGTGGAGGGTTGTGGGGAGAGGTGGTGCTACTGTCAGGCTGTCTATGATCTGTTGAGGGCACCTGTGTGTTTGGCAGGTTTACAGACCATGCAGGGTGGACCATGAATGTGGGGAACCACTGCACTTCAGTGGCTTTTCCACTCAGCTGTTCTGCCTGCTCACCTGGGCAGAATGGCTGCTGTGTGGGTTCAGATGCTGGGGTGTTGATCTTTCTGTTTGTCCTCCAGGCAGTCCCACCAGTGTCCATGTGAATGAGGTAGAATGCAGGAAGAGCCTCCAGACAAAGGGAGTCAGTTTTACCAGGTCTGGGGCAGGGCTTACTCCAGCCACGGGTTCAGCTATAAGACAGCACTGCATTTCAACCACTAAGAGCAGGAGACTACGAGACTATGCAGATATCCTAACCCCCAGCTTCTCTCCAACTGAAAAGACGAGGAAATTCTCTTGTGTCAGGGAATCATTGGCATTTGTGATGTTTGTAGAAACAGCTGGGATCTTTTCTAGCTTACTTTCTCTTTGTCCTTTTGTGTCTGGCTTATTTCACTTAGAGTAATGTTTTCAAGTTTTATCCATGCTGTAACAGTATCAGAAATCTGTTTTTTATGGCTGAATAATATTCCATTGTATGGATACTCTACATTTTGTTTATTCATCTATTTGTTGAGGGACAATTGGGTCATTGCAACTTTTTGACAACTTTGAGTAGGACTACCATGAACACTGGTATACATGAATATCTTTGATTTCCTGTTTCAATTCTTCTGAGTATGTACACAGATGTGGAATTATTAACTTGTGTTAATTCTATGTTAATTTTATGAAAAATTGCCAAGCTGTTTTCTACAGTGGTTGCACCATTTTACATTCTCACCAGAAATATACATGGGTTCCAATTTCTCAGCAACACTTTTTTTGTTGGTGTTGTTTGTGCATGTGTGTTTTTGATTTTGTATTGTTATAGCAATGCCAATAGATATGAAGTGGTTTCTTACCCTGGTTTTGATTTTCCTTGAGTAAAAACTAATGATGCTGAACCTCTTTTAAGACATTTTTATATCCTCTTTGGAAAAACTTTTATTCAAGTCTTCTGTTAATTTTTTTAAAATTTGGATAGTTTCTCTTTATGTTGTTGAGTTATAGGAGGTTTTGTACACTCTGAATTATAAAGTCCTTATCACATATATGATTTGTAAATATTTTCTCCCATTCAGGAGGCTGTATTTTCATGTTTTTAATAGTATCTTTGATGAACAAATGTTTTTAATTTTCATGAAGTCCAATTTGTCTATGCTTTTCTTCTGTTACTGGGGGTTTTGGTATTATATATAGGAACACATTGCCAAATCCCCAAGCATGATTTACCACCAGATTTTCTAAGATTTTTATGGTAATAATTATCATAATTATGTCATTGATTCATTTTGAGTAAATTTTTGTATATGGTGAGATGTAGGGATTCAACTTAATTCTTTAAATTTCAAAATCCAGTTTTCATAGCCCCTTTTATTAAACGGATTGTTCATTTACCTTTGACTGGGCTTCACACCCTTGTCAAAAGTCTATTGGCTATTGATTTTTTCAGTTTCTTTCTAGACTCTCATGTTTGTGCCATTTTTCTCTATATCTATCCTTATGTCAGTAACACAGGATTTGATTATTGTGGCTTTGTTGTAAGATTTGAAATTAAGCAATGTGAGACACCAACTTGCTTTTTCTTTTTCATGATTGCTTTGGATATTTGGTACCCCATGCAATTTTATTTAATTTTAGAATTAGCCTCTTTATTTTTGCAAAAAAAAGAAGCTATTGAAATTTTGATAGAGATTGTGTTGAATCTTTAGATCACTTTAGATAATATTGGCATCTTAACAGTATTAAGTCTTCCTGCCTATGAACACTCGTTGTCTTTCTTTTTATTTTTGTATTCTTCAATTTCTTTTAGCAGTGTTTTGACGTTTTTAGTGTACAAATTTTGACCTCCTTTGTAATATTTATTCCTAGGTATTTTATTCTTTTATTATACTATTGTAAATTGAATTTCTATCTTCATTATTTTTTCAGATTGTTACAGAAGTACAGATACACAATTGATTTTTGTCTGTTGATCTGTACCTTGAATTTTAAAATCAGCTTTATTTAGTATTTTTCTGTGGATTTTTGGGGATTTTCTACATATTAGATAATAGAAATAGATTTACTTATTTCTTTCCAATTTGGAATATCTTATGGTAGTGAATTATGATAGTGAAAGCTGATATATTTATCTTGTTCATAGTCTTAGTGGGAATGCTTTCAGTCTTTTCCAATTGAGTATGATGAGTTGTGATTTTTTTCATAAATGGCCTATAGAATATTGAGAAAGTTTTCTTCTATTTCTAGTCTCATGAATGCTTTTATGATGAAAGAGTAATGGATTTTGTCACAGGCCTATTTTCTGTCAGTTGAGATGATCATCTAGATTTTTCCTTCATTCTATTAATATGGCGTATTACATTATTTGACTTCTTACATGAGACTACCCTTACATTCCTTGAATAAATTCCACTTCATGGCATAATTTTTAATATCCTGTAGGATTTGGTTTGCTAGTGATTTATTGTTGTTTTTTAAATTTATATTCATAAAAGATTTTTTTTTATTGAATTTCCTTTTCCTGTGATGTCTTTGCTAATATGGTAATGTTGACCATTTAGAATAGTTATGAAGTAATCCTTATTATTCTATTTTTTGGAAAATTTTTAGAAGAATCTATATTAATAGTTCTTTAAGTGTTTTGTAGAATGTAACAGTGAAGCCATCTAATTCATATTTCTTTCTTAGGAGTTATTTTTTTCAGTCTTCAAATAGGATTTTATTAAGGCAGAGGTACTTAAAATTAATATAAAAGAGAATAACTGAGAAAACTAATAAATCCAACAGTGGCTTGCTCAAGGAGAATGTGATGCTTCTGTCTCATTTATAATAAATTTTTATGACAGAGTTAGAAGAATTGGCTTCTTCCAGTTTCTTGAATTCTTTTGAACAAAGATTTAGTTTTCATTTTCAGAATTTTTCTTAAAATTATGTTTACCTTTTTAAAGTAGTTAATATTTCATATTATATCTCCTATTTTATATAAAAGTTATTTTATTTTTTTATTTAATTGAAGCAAGGATTTTCACAGGAGAACTACCCTCTTAACAAATTTTTAATTGTACAATACATTATTGTTGACACTGGGTACAGTGTTATACAGCAAATCTCTAGAGCTTATTCATCTTGCTTGACTGAAACTTTATGCCCATTTAATAGTAACTCTCCATTGTCCTATCAAAAGTGTCTGTCAACCACCATTCCACTCTTTGATTCTGTAAATTTGGATATTTTAGATACCTCATATAAGTGGAATCATGTAGTATTTCTGTATCTGTGGCTCATTTCACTTAACATTATGCCTAGTATCCTCCAGGTTCATCTTTTTTTTTTTTCCTTTAAATTTTTATTTTGTCAATATACAATGTATATGATTATTGTGTCCCATCACCGAAACCTCCTTCCCTCCTCCCTCTCCCCCTCCCACCCAAGAATGTCCTTTCTGTTTGCTTGTTGTAACACACAACTTCAAAAAAATTGTAGTTGTTATATCTCCCCCCCCCGTTTTTTTTTGTGTGTGTGTGTGTGTGTGTGTGAGTGAATTTATTTATTTATTTTTAGCTCCCACCAATAAGTGAGAACATGTGGTATTTCGTTTTCTCTGCCTGACTCGTTTCACTTAATATAATTCTCTCAAGGTCCGTCCATGTTGTTGCAAATGGCAGTATTTCATTCGTTTTTATAGCTGAGTAGTATTCCATTGTGTAGATAGACCACATTTTCCGTATCCACTCATCCGATGATGGAGTTTTTGAATATTGTTACATTTTCTTCTTTCTAAAGACTGAATAGTGTCCCATTGTGCATGTACATCAAAATAAGAATCTTGAAAACACATTACTACTCCTATGTTCATTGCAGCAATTTTCAGAATAGGCAAAATGTGCAAACAATCTAAATGTTCATTGACTGATGAATGGACAAAAAATGTGTGTGTGTGTGTGTGTGTGTATAGGATAAGTACTGAGAAGATGGATTTCTGGATCATATGCTAGTTCAATTTTTAATTTTTTGAGGAGTCTTCACATTGTTAACCACAGTGGCTGTATTTTTTTGCATTCTCGACAACAGCATCAAGGGGGCACAGATTTCTGTATCTCAGAAACCAGGGCACAGATATCAGTATCCTCACTGATACGTGTTCTCTTTTGGTTTAATAAGAGCCATCTTAACAGGTGTGAAGTGTTATCTCTTTGTGGTCTTGATGTGCAACTCCCTGATAATTAGAGATGTTGAGCATTGTTTTGTATACCTGTTGACCACTTCTGTTTCTTCTTTGGAGAAATGTCTGTTCAATTCCTTTGCCCATTTTAAATTAGATTATTATTTATTTATTTTTTTTGCTATTGAATAGTAGCAGTTTCATGTATATCCTGGAGATTAACTGCTTATCAGATATATGGTCTGCAAATATTGTCTTCCATTCTGTAGGTCACATTTTCAATCTGTTGATTGTATCCTTTGCTACACAGAAGCTTGTTAGTATGATGCAGCTCCCCTTGTCTATTACTGTTTTGTTGCTTGTGCTTTTGGTGTCACATACAATAAATCATTGCTAATACTAATGTCATAAATGTTTTTCCCTATGTTTTTCCAAGAGTATTACAGCTTGGGGTCCTACATCCAAGCCTCTAAATTATTTCGAGTTGATATTTGTGTATGAAGAAAGGTAAGGGCCAAAAATCATTATTTTGCATGTGGATATTCAGTTTTCTTAACAGCATTTGCTAAAGAGACTACCCTTTGCCATTGTGTATTCTTGAATACTTCGGCAAAAATCAGTTAACTGTATATTTGTGGGTAAATTTCTGGGCTTTCAATTCTATTCTATTGGTCTATATATCTGTCTTTATGCCAATATTATACTGTTTTGATTACTGTAGCTTTGCGGTATAATTTGAAATCAAAAAGTGTGACACTTCCACCTTTGTTTTGTTTTTGCTTGTTTTATAATTCATTTATTATTTATTTATCTATTTATTTATTTATTTTTTAATTTTTATTTTGTCAATATACAATGTAGTTAGTTATTGTGTCCCATCACCAAAAC
>NW_007727774.1:107901-125934 GCF_000696425.1 Galeopterus variegatus
AATAGGAATCCGATGTTTCCCAATGTTCATTGCAGCACTCTTCACAATAGCCAAGAGCTGGAATCAGCCCAAATGTCCATCATCAGATGAGTGGATACGGAAAATGTGGTATATCTACACAATGGAATACTACTCAGCTATAAAAACAAATGAAATACTCCCATTTGCAACAACATGGATGGACCTTGAAAGAATAAATTAAGTATTTATTTATTTTTTGCTTCACATTAATTTGGCTCTTTGTGGTCTTTTGAGATTCCATATGAATTTCAGAATTATTTTTTCAACTTCTGTGCAAAATGCAATTGGGATTTTGATAGGGGTTGCACTGAATCTGTAGATCACTTTTGGTAATGTGGTAACTTTTAAATATTAGGTCTTCTACTCCATGAACATGGGATGTCTATCCATTTATTTGTGTCCTGTTTATTTCATCAATATTTTATAGTTTTCAGCTGCAAGACTTTCACCTTCTTGATTGAGTTTATTCCTACATATTTTATATTTTGATGCTATTATAATTGAGATTGTTGTCTTAATTTCCTTTTGGACAGCTTGTTGTTAGTTTGTAATGACACAACTAACGCTTATATGTTGATTTTCTACCCTACAAGTTTACTAAATTAATTTATTAACTGAAAAGTTTTTTCATGGAGTCTTTTAGGTTTTTCTGTATACAAGCAGTCCTCAAAAAGTTCATGAGAACATTTGTATTATCTTCTAATGTTATTTTCACAAACTTTTTGAAGTATCCTTGTATAAAGCCATGGAATCTTGTCTACAGTGCTATTTAAATTCTCCTTGTTCTTATTGATCCTCTGTCTAGATGTTCTTTCCATTAATAAAAGGAAGGCATTGAATCTCTAATATTATGGTATTGCTGTCAATTCTCCCTTTAGTTCTGTCAAAGTTTGCTTTATCTATCTAGGTTCTAAATAAATATATATATATATATACACAAACACATATACACATACACATATATGTATACATATAAGTATATACATATACACATATATATATAACTGTATCTTTCATGTGTATTTATCGTATTATCATTTTAAAATGTCCTTCTCTATCTCTTGTAAAAGTTTTTGAGTTAAAGTCTATTTTGTCTTATATAAGTGTAGTCACCCCTTCTCTTTTTTGATTAATAGTTGCATGGAATAATTTTTACATCCCCTCACTTTCAGCCTATGTTTATGCTTAAATCTAAAGTGAGTTTCTTGTAGACAGCATGTAAATAAGTCTCTTTTATATATGCATTCAGATACTCTATGTTTTTTTTTTTTTTAAATTGGGGCTTTTAATCCATTTGCATGTAAAGCAATCAACTATAGACAAGAATTTACTGTTGCACTTTCATTAGTTGTTTTCTGTTAGTCTTAATAGTTCCTTTGTTTGTCTTTTCATCTCTTTCTGTCTTTACTATTTTGTCGATTTTTTTGATATTAATATGATTTGATTTTTTTATCTTTTTCTTTTTTGTGATTTCTGTGGTTTGTTTGTGTGTGGGGGTGTGTGTGTGTGTGTGTTTGTGTGTGCACGTGCGTTTACCTTGGGACTTAAATAACTTATCTTGTAACATTCTGTTTTGAGGTGATAAGAACTTAATTTCAATCGCATACAAAAAAGCCACAATTTTAATTTCCCCCCCACACTTTATATTATTGTTGTCATAATTCATATTTATTCATATGTATATATTTAACATATTTTAGTTATAGTTATTTTAATACTTTTGTCTTTAAACTTTTGTAGTAGAATTAAAAGTAATTTAACTACCATCATACCTGTAATACAATATTCTGCATTTGTGTGTATATTTATATTTAAAAACGTGTTTTATGCTTTCTTATGCTATCATTTTGGTGTTTAAAGTCTTTTCATTTCAATTTGAAGAACTTCCTTTGAATATCCTTGTAAGGTATATCTGATGGTGATGAATTCCCTCAGTTTGCTTTGGGAAAAGTTTTATACCTCTTCAGCAAAGGGTGCTGGGATAACTGGATATCCATGTCCAGGAGATTGAAACTAGACCCATACCTCTCACCATGTACTAAAATCAACTCAAAATGGATCAAGGATTTAAATATACACCCCGAAACAATAAAACTTATTAAAGAAAACATAGGAGAAACCCTTCAGCAAATAGGGCTGGGCACAGACTTCATGAATATGACCCCAAAAGCACGGGCAACCAAAGGAAAAATAAACAAATGGGACTATATCAAACTAAAAAGCTTCTGCACAGCAAAAGAAACAATTAACAGAGCTAAAAGACAACCAACAGAGTGGGAGAAAATATTTGCAAAATACACATCTGACAAAGGACTTATATCTCTTTCGTTCTTAGAAGACAGTTTTGATGGGCATAATTTTCTTAGTTAGCAGCGTTTGTTTTTTCCCCCTGTACTTTGACTGTATCATTTGATGCCCTTCTGGCCTGCAAGGTATTTGCTGAAAAATCTTCCTTACTCTGTACAATTCTGCCAACTATTACATTCTTATTTGATTTTTTTTTCTTTACACACCTTTAAAATGTCACCTTATTCTTCTCCTAGGTTTTCATCCTCCATGGTTTCTAATAAAAAATTACTGTGAATAATATTGAGGATGCTGTGTATGTAACAAGTTGCTTTTCTTCTGCTGTTTTCAATATTCTCTCTGATTTTCAACAATTTGATTACAATGTGTCCAAGTGTAGATCTTCTTGGATTTTTCCAGTTTGGAATTCACTGAGCTTTTCGAATTCGTGGATTCATGGCTTTTACCAAATTTAGGAAATTTCCAGCCATCGTTTTTTCAGAAATTTTCCATGCTTCTTTTCTCTTACTTTGTCTTCTGGGAGTTCCATGCATATGTTGGTCTGCTTGATGGTATCTGACAGGTTTCTTAGGCTCTTGTTCATTTTATTATTTTTTTCTCTGATACTCAGACTCAATAATTCCAATTGTATTATTTTCTGGTTCAATGATTCTTTCTTCCGTCTGCTCAAATTTACTGTTGAACCCTTCTGGTAAATTTCTCATTTTAGTTATTGTACTTTTGATTTCTGAAGTTTCTCTTTGGTTTCTGTTTATAATTTCTGCATATTCATCAATACTGTCATTTGTTCATGTGTCATTTTCCTGATTTCTTCTAGTTTTTCTTTTTAATTTGTTTAGCTCTTTGAACATAGTTAAACAGTTGTTTGAAATTTTTCGACTAACAAGTCTAAAGTCTTACCTTCTTTAGGAATGATTTTTGTTCATTTGTTTTGTTTTTTTAAATGAGCCGTATTTTCCTGTGGTAACTCTGGAAATTAGATTCTTCCACTACCCATTGTTTTGCTAGGTTTGTTGTTATTGTTTTATTGTTGATGGCTGTAGTAGTCCATTTTGTTTAGTGACTTTCACAAATTATTTTTACAAACTTTATTCCTTGTTGTGTGGTCACTAAAGGATCTGCTCCTTATCTGATATTCAGCTAGTGTTTTGACAGGGATTTCTTTGAATGTCATGCATATTTTGAAATCACTTTTTGGTTGTTTCAACATCTGTTTGGCTGCTATATACAACCATCTCTTTTTTTTTTTTTTCAGAGTTTTAACAAAGTTGTTTCTGGCAGTTTCTGCTTATTTCATTATTACTATGAGAAAACAAGAGCTTGTTGCTGCTAACTCTGCCACTTTTTTCTGACATCATACCTCTCTCTTTTTTTGTTAGTCTCTCATTATATTTAAATTTGTTAGAAGTTTATTAATTTTATTGATTTTTTTCAAACAACCCACCTTTGCTTTCATTGACTTTCTCTGTTATTTTTCTGTTTAAATTTTTTTCTGTTCTAATTTATGTTATTTCTTTCTTTCTCCATACTTTAGGAACAAATTGCTTTTTTTTCTAGGTTCATAATGTCAAACATTGGATTATTGATTTTAGATTATTTCTTCTCTATAATATCCTTTTAATGTTATAAATTTCCATCTAAGCACTGCTTTCATTGCATTTTACAAATTCTGATACATATTTTCTTTTTTAATTTTTTAAAATTTCTCTCAAGTTTTCTTTATTTTTCTTTCTTTATTTACTTTTTTTTTGAAACATATTGATTGTACATATTTATGGTTTACAGAATTATATCTCAATATATGTATACAATATGCAGTGATCCATTCAGGGCAAACAGCATATTCATCATTGCAAAACCCAATCATTTGTTTGTGATGTACATGTTTGATATCCTCTCTCCTAGTCATTTAGTAACATGCAGTAAATCATTGTTAATTATTAAACCATGTGGTAATTATAAGTGTGTTGTCCAGTCTGCAAATATTTTGGGATTTTCTAGCTATCTTTCTGTTATTGATTCTAGCTTAATATCATCTCTGCTCTGAGATTATATGTTATATAATTTATATATATTTTTTATTTGTTAAAATGTATTTCAGTGCCTAAGATGTGGTCTATCTAGGTGAATATTACATGGGCACTTGAGAAGAATGTGTATTCTGCTGTTCTTGTGTGGACTATTTTATAACTGCCAATTAGATTAAGTTAATTGATATTGCTGTTCAGGTCAACTATATGCTTATTGATTTTCCATTTGCTTGCTCTTTTAGTTACTAACAGGAAGGTGGTAAATCTGCAATTATAATAGTAAATTCATTTATTTCTCCTTTCTTTCTAACAGTTTTTGCCTCATAAATTTTGGTGCTTTATTTTTAGGTACATGCTTTTTCAGAATTAATGTGTCTTTATGGAGACTTGATCCATTTACCATTAAGTAGGGCTCCTCTTCATCTCATGAGTTACCTTACTATAAAGTCTTCCTTTTCTAAAATTAATGTATCTAGTCAATTTATTTTCAGATTAATGTTAGCATCATATATCTTTTTCCATATGTTTTCTTTTGAACTGAGTATTTATATTTAAAATGAGTTTCTTGTAGAAAACATATAGCTAGATTTGGTATTTTTATCACCTATGACATTCTCTGTTCTTTAATTTGCATAGTAGATTAGTCACACTTAAAGTGATTATTGATTCATTTGGATTAATACCAACGATGTTCTTTAACTGTTTTCTATTTGTTGCCTGATGCATTTTTCTGCCTTCTCATTTTAATTGAGCATTTTATATGATTTAAATTTGTCTTCTCTAAGCATATTAATTATACTTATTTTTAAACATTTTAGATGATTCCCTAGAATATAAATGCATGCTATTAACAAATCTAAGCACACCTCTAAATATTACTATTATACCTCTTGAGTAGTGCAGATAATTTACAACAGTGTATTCCCAATTCCTCTCTCTTATCCTTTATGATATTGTCATTAATTTTCATTTCTAATAATCTACAATTACTCAACATAATATTACTATCATTATTTATAAAATAGCTTTCTTTTATAACACCCCCCTCTGTGAAATTCATAACTGGGGGAAAGGTTAAGACAGAGGAAAAAAAATCTAAATGTAAATAATGATAATATAGTAACATAGATGTTACTAAAAGCACTTGTGAAATGCTATGAGGATATGCTTAAAGGAAACTGCAACTAATTGTGCATAGATTAATCACAAAAAGTACTCCTAGAGGAGATAAATTTTTAAGCATGTCTTGAACGGTAAGTAGGATTTTCCCAGGCAAATGGTGACAGCCAGAAAGTATGAAAGACCATTGGTAGCAGTAATGGTGGTGGTGGTGGTGTGTGTATGTATGTGTGTGTGTCTCAACTAGAAGTTCAATATGTTTTAGTTTTCTGGTTGGGGAGTAGGGGTGGTTAGGATACTGGATAATGAATATTTGTAAACATAACTAAGGGTTTATCATCAAGTATTTTGTATGTTATGCTAAAATTTTTATACTTTATCCTGTTGGTTACAGGCAATCATTAAAGAACTTTATGCCAGTTTTTGTTAAGCTAGTTTTTGCTTACTCTTGCTACAGGATAAAATTATCCAATCCATATTTTAGAAAGAGCATTCTGCCAATTATTATTAATAATATAGTTATTATTATATAATATAATATAATTGTTAATAACTAGAAAAAAAGATGGAGATTGGGAAGACAAGTAAGGAGGAATTTTAGTAACTCAGGTAGAAAACAATGAGCCAACATCTGCACAGTGGCAAAGGAGAAAAATAGAGGAGTTATTTTCAACATGACTTGTTAACTGACTAGACGTAGGGAATAGGGATTTTTAGCATCATAGCTGACTCTAGTTTTCTAGTTTGCATAAATTGGCAGAGTAGGATCAGAGAGAACTGAGAACGAGCATAATGAAAGAGTGGACTTCAGAGAATACACAGTTGCATAATGAAAGCCTCAGTATAGGGAAAGAACTTCTGATTTCAGAACCATGTGACTTCAAAGGATTCCAGCTCCAGAAATCTCAAAAGTTGGAAGACCCAGTATATAGATATTAATCCCGAAGAGTGTAAAAGCAACAAAACACAAATTCCTGAAAATCCACCTTCTTATTTGGATGTCAAGCAATTAGACAGATAATTATTCCATTAGACCCTTGAGCCCATTTGTATTTTAAACATTTATAATAAAAACTAATAAAAGTACCACAAAAATTCCCTTTTTGTTTTAAGAAATATTTTTGGAAAATGTATTGGCTGAATCTACTTGACACTCATGTTTTAATATGTTTCTTCCCTCTTATGCAGTTTACAAAACAAATGTCTTCATCCCCCATCCCATGTAAAGCAAATCACTGTATGGCAAGTGGCATTTCAATTACATAGCACGCTAAAAAAAAAGCATCAACTGTCTAGAGAGGAAATTGAGCCTCGAGACTATGATGTCACATACCTCCAGTTTAGTTCTTTTAGTGACCACTCAATGATCGTAAACAACCTTTGAAAACTACTCTTATTCTCTTTATGTATTCTCCTGTTTCATTTCTGTGTTTTTAGCCTTTTGAGATTAAAGGTAGTCTCTTTCATCTTTTTGTCATATCTTCCTAAGTACATAAAAAATTGGAGCAGACAGCTTTAATAACTTTACATACAGTAAGGAAACTAAGCACAGACAGAATATAAAAAAGTAATCTAAAATTCAGCACTTTAAGTGCCTAGAGCTTGAAAATGACTAAGTTGTTATAGCTTAATAACATCTTTTTGGAATCACATTTTGCACTCAAAAAAAAAATAAAAAAGGAGGAAATGCAACTTGTGATTTGTGGTACAGTATATTGCCTTTCTGAGGATAATCTGCTGCTTGTTCATTATTACGTGCAGCCTGCCCAGAAGCAACACCAGGTTTAAATTAGCATTTTCAGATTATTGAGATTCTAATTTACAGTAAGTGAGATTAGTAATTAAAACCAGTTGTGTCTCGTCCTAAACTACTGCTGGAACCTTCTTGGGATGTTCAAACATAAATATTAAAAAAGGTTTAACAATAGATAAGAAATTATTTTAGTTTCACTGTAAAAGAAACCCCTATAAGCAACTCTGGCTATAGAGACTGTACTCTTAACTATCATGATACTTTACCTTCCTGGTCTACCAACTTGTACATAATAGGGAATCACAAAATATATATGTTGAGTCAAATATGGCATTTTATTTATGTGAAATGCACTATTATTTTCGAAGAGACTTTCTATTACTTATATAGTTTGTTTTCAGGAATTCGTGGGTATGAATTAGAAGTACATATACTTTGCATTTAATAGATGAGAAATCTGAGGGCCTGATTGTTAGATTGCAAAAGCTAGTAAGGTTCAGTCACTGCCTTAAAGAGCTCAGGATAAGGTAATGGGGGAAATGTGTAAACAAATACTAAAAAATTTGGTAAGAGCTTTGAGAAAGACAGACATAATGAGCTACAGTGGTAATTTGTATTTGTTATTAAATGGCAGGGGCTGTTTTTCTTCATGCATTTGTTATTTCCCATCCTTCAGGTACCTTCAAAAACAAGGTGTCGGGTTACTAATATTGAAGCAGATTTACTGGGAGGATGGAGAAGTTATCAACCGAGAAAAGAGTATCAGGAGTAAGATACAAAATAGGGCTTAAATAGCATAGCTTAGACTGAAGAGGGTTGAGTTTGAGGTTCTCTGAAATATTCAGATGAAAAGTTAAACAGGCAGTTTGAAATACAGATCTAGAGTACATCTATCACTCATCAGTGTGATAGTGCTGGGGTGAGTGATTCATGAAGAAAGAAGAGAAGGCCAGCAAAATCTTGGAGATCACAAGGAATCCATGACTTAGACAAAGAAGGAATCAAAGACTGGCAAAGGAAACTATGCGGGTGCAATGTCATGGAAACCAAGACATTAATATAACCAAGAGAGAGAAGTTTATAATACTAAGTACTGACAAAGGATTGGGAGGATATGGACCAAGATTCACCCATTAAGTATCATTATCTCCTTCCAGGAAGAACTATCAAAGAATAAGAGGGCAGGAATCACATTTTAAGAGGTTGAAATGTCCAGAGCTATGATCTGAAAGTAGCAGTGGGAAGGAGAACGTCAATTCTTCGTGTTTGTTCTAAGAGAAGCAGCAGTCTTCTTTGGAATACGTAGCCAGAAAAACAGCAGTGTCAGTAGAGAGCTTGATTTTAATTGTCAGAGAGGTTTAAAAGGTTCAAGAAAGTTATTAAATATTTAATGAGTTTTTCAACAAAAATATGGGAAACCCCAAAGAGCATAGAACAAGGCATCAAGTAAACAGGTCAGTAGGGCAAATGAGACTAGAAAGAAGTAGTATTGAAGTGAATTAAGATGGCTACTAGTTACCTTAGGTTAAACCATTCAATAACTAAACCTCTTAGTATTTCAATCCTTTAATCTGATGCATAAGATCCAAGATGTTAGCACACCACACTGAATTCTCTCTCTCCAGAATAAACTAAGAAGGAAGTTGAAATATGTTTATAACCATGAAGTAATACCTTTCTAAATTAGTTCCTGGTAATCAGGAAATATTTATTTCTTTCTAAAACTGTCATATGCATAATTATGAAGCAACCATGAGAATGTGACTATCTTTTTTTTTTAATTTTAAGAAATTATTTGTTTTTAAGCTTAGACCAAACTTAAATAGATTATCAAAGGAGAAACATAAAGTTAAATGTAACATTGCTGGCCTTCAAAATTTGCTTAAAATTTCCTTCCCATATGCTAAAAGTTTTAAACTTTCAGGATATGGATTTGCTTCATATCCTTTGAAGGCAGTACGAATCAACCCACAGAACTGTTTTAATCCCTAGCATCACAACATAAATAAAATAATATAATTTACATATTTATGCTCATTAGTCTGTTACATCATTTAAACTTGAGAATTCAATTAGGACTACTCTCATAATGATTTAATTGAAACTAGGTTTTTCAGCTTGCATTTTCTTGAAAAATCAGATCATTTCTGAAAATATATCAAATAATATCATTTTATATGATTTTTTTCAAGTCCATATTTCAAGCAAACACCCCTCTGTGGTAATATAAAATGACATAAATCATATTTCTGAAAGTTACATGCACAATATATCATTAAATATGAGCACACTAATGAGTAAAGTGCATGGTTTATTTATGTAATTATTCAGGAAATTCAACACTGGTTTCTAGTGCGATAAAAAAAAGGATGATGCCAGAGGATATAAAGCACAGTGCTCCATCAGGAGTGTTGCTTTCATCTGGAAGCTGCTATGATTTAACAACTGGATGTTGAGTCTCTTCATACGCCTACTAGTTATATGCATTTTCCTACGGCTATTGTTTACAGACTTTGTTTTGATTTGGAGAATTACAATGTCCATAAGAGAGCTTTTTAATTCTTCTTTTTATTTTTGTTTTTGTCTAAACAGTACAAACAATAAGCTTTGGTGTTTTATTTTATAATTGTACCTGCCATTAGATAGTGAAAAATCAGGAACTGAATTGAATGTTTTTTCTCCCTAATTGACTTAAATCCAGGCTATATCAGATACAACTAGAGAAAAATGCAGCATTTAAGATGTTTTTAATGATGGACTACTAATTGAAAACTTCTTACTCATAAATAAATAATCTTTTTATGAAAGATCGCAGTTACCCCTTTTCTGTCTTAGTAAAAATGTAAAGCATTCACTAGAAATAGACTCAATTCCTCCTTGGATAACTATGTAACCAGAGCTTAGAAATCACATCAGAAGTTGTTTCTCCTACTATATTTAATTGCTATACTGTTCATTTGTTGATGATGGAGAGTTTAACTGCTTACATGCCTCAATTTTTATGTAATTTCTCTAGAGACTCTGTCCAAGGCATATACCTGTTCAGAGTTTGGACAAAAATTGTTTTGTTACCTCTTCAGAGAAACGAACATTTTACTCCATCTTATTTAAGCATCTATTTAATCTTTCATTTTTAGATTGGAAAATAGTCTGGCATAGATTTAGGTTTGATCATGTCTCAAAAGTATTCCAAATATTGCTTGTATCTCTGAATAGGATGGTTTATCATATGCAAGTGTGTTCCCATGTACATTCAAACTGAAATAGCAACACAAGAGTCAATCAATGAAGGCCAAGTAAATTGGTCATTTTAGCGTTGATTAAGTATAATATTGAGTTATTTTTTTAATGATTGTATAACAGTGGCTAAAGATGTTCATATACCCTTGAGTTTCCTCAGAAATATATTTGATATTTGAAATATATTTGATAAATGAAACCATATTTGATATATTAAAAGGAATTTTAACATGGTGCTTAGGAGAGTGAAAAATGGAAAATCCTGCATTTCAGATGAAACCGAACAATTTTCAATGTAGTTTTAGTAATATCTGTGTTTAATAAAAGAGTAGAAGCTCTTAAAAGGCAAGAGTTGAGCCTTAAAATTCTTTACAGCCACCAGAGTTCCTAAGAATAAATGTATTTTGTATGAGAATCTTCTGCAAGTGAAATTAAAAGGTTTACTGCACATGAGCTCAGATATTTCTCCCAGTCATACTGAGTCATATGTGTCATGCTGTGTCCAAGTGGAGACCGACGCTTTGGGGGATTAATGCTATACTCTTATCACTGAACAGAGGCAAGCAATTTGTTAGCTGTGGTTCAAAATGAAATGATATCATTGAAGTCAGTTCTTTATTCTTATTAACGGTTTCCTTCTCCACTTATAAGTAATATTCACTGAAGGAAAAGAACCCCATGCATAGTATATGTACTGTTTGAAAGGCATGTTTCTCATTGCATTAATGAAAATTTAATTAATGTATAGAGTTAAGGAATGAATAATGATATTTGGAAATAACGATGTGCATGAATGTTTCTGCATGTGTGTGTGTATGAGTGAGTGTGTGTGTGTGGAGTCAGGGACAGAGATAGAGAGATGAGGAATATATGTCAGGCAGACAATTTATTAAAATTTTGTCCTGCACCATGATAGCATATGATGTGTTATACTTGTACACTTGCACACTCTAGTGTTTCCTGTCCCATTTTTAAGACTTTTGAGTATGGAGAAAATAGAATAAACAGAAGAGAAAGACTCGACTTATTAAAAAATGTGTCACCAACCTCTTTATGTAAACAAATTCGACTAGAAAGAAGTATTAGAGTGCAATATATTGAAGCTACAGTTGAGACCAATCTGATAGTGTTAGGAAACATCTTTTGCCTCTTGATTCCATATTTTAATTTCTTTGTAATAAACACATATATTTCAATATACAGATTCACCATAAAGTCTGAAAACATAGAAAACATAGATGAAATACACAAATAGTTTATTGATATTACTTTACAATATAAGTTAAATGACATTAAATTAAGTTGTGTATTCAATGTGATTTCTCTCATTAGCGATGCCTAGGAGGCTGAAAATTCCTGGGGAAGTTTGGTCTCTAAATGACCAGTTGCTTATCCCATTGCCAACAACAGCCAAGTAGGTTGTTTCGTTTTCCTTGATTTTTCCCAGAGGTCTTTGCTCTATGTTCTACTTCCAGGTATATATCTCTGCCCTAAAGCTTCCAAATGTATCCAAAATTTTGCTAAATATGTTGCTTTCAGGCTGTTCCAAGGTACATATCCTGTCTGAGTATGTTGCACATTTACTTCTCTAAGGCTGGCCTTGATATACTATGAACAGTCTTAGCAGAAAGTAAGGAGAAAAAAGGAACACTCAAATCTTGTCTGGTGAAACCACTATGCATTGCTGCTACTGTGGCTAACTCCCAGTTTTCACTCTTTATTTATTATCTGATGAAGAAAAATGAGGTCTTAAAGACCAACCAAACATTTTTACTTCTGGATAAGCGTGAGCAAAATGTCAGAACCTGGCTAATAATTTCCCTAAACCTTGCGAGTTTCTTCACATTTTTTTTTTTTCTGAATTACATGAGTATATTGCATTTAACTCAATTTTAGATAGAGGACCGTGGAGACAAATCAATTGCAAAGAACCTATAAAAAAGGGCTCTGCTTTTAATTAGATATTTCAGTCAATTTCTGCTTATCACCCTATATGCAAAATTCAGGGTTGAACATACTTGGGAATTATGGTCTTTAATCGATATTATGAGGGGCAATTTTTAGCATATAAAGCCAAAATTAGTTCAAATGTTTTAAACACAAAAAAATGATAAATGTTTTTCGTGATGAGCATGCTAATAAGCCTTTTTAACTACCATACCACACAGTATGTACATGTGCTGTGGTTTGAATGTCCTCCCAAACTCATGTTGGAACTTAACCCTCAATATGGTGATGGAAAGTGGGAACTTTGAGAGGTGAGGTGATTGGATCGTGAGGTTTGTGCCAACATGAATGGATTGATTTATTCATAAAGTAATGGGTCAATGGTTTGATGAGTTGTAATGGGCATGATTCTGATGGCTTTATTATGAGAGTAAGTGAAAATGTTAGCTCTCTTGTGCTTGCCATTCTTGCCATGTGATACTTTGGTTGCCACAGGACCCTATAGAGAGTACCCACCCAGAAGAAGGTCTTCACCAGATGTACTTCCTGGACCACAAATTTCCCAACCTCTGAAACTGTAAGAAATAATTTTGTTTCTTTATACATTATCCGTTTTCAGGTGTTCTGTTATAAACAACAGAAAATAGACTAATACAACATGTATCCAAAAATTACTCTGTACTCCATAAATATTTACAATTATTACTTGTCAATTAAAAAATAATCTCTCTCTCTCTCTCTCTCTCTCTCTCTCTCTCTCTATATATATATATATATATATATACACACACACACATATACATATATATACGTGTTTAAATATATATATACACTTATACACACACACACACACACACACACACACACACACATATATCTGAAAGAAAAAAATACACTCCATTTAGGAATAAGAGGAGAGGGAAAGTAAAAGTTAGGTTTCTACAAGTATTTCTTTAACCGTTAACCAAATATCAAAGACATAAGAGATATGAATTATTTGTGGGTTCATCAATCATTTTTTGGATACCTCATGGTTAAGTGAGTGGGAGACAAATGTATAAAAATAACACTGCAATACAGAATGGCAATTATCATATCAAAGTGCCACAGAAACAGTTACTGAAACAAATACCTGGGAGTGTTGGTATTTAAAAGCACTGGAATTCAAAGGAATAAAATAATTAATTATTTTAAAATAATGTTTGGATTTTGTCTTAAATTATATGAGTTTTCTAGGTAGTAAAGTAAGAAATGGGCATTTTACACAAAGGGAATCACACATAGAAACCGTACATAAGTTCAAGCGATGATGAGAAGTCCAGTGTGGTATAAGATACACGTTGCCTGAGGAACTGTGGTAGACAATACAGCTCCAAAGATACATTAAAAGCCTATTGCGAATGGCTTTAGAAGCCAAGCTATAGGATTTCAAAGTAATATTACAGGAAATGAGGAGCCAAAAGAGGTTTTATTCTTCAGTTAAGGCATTGCTATACTCCAATTTATTTTTTAGGAAGTTAATCATGGGGCTTAGTGTTGAAGAGGGATTGGAGGAGATACTGGTTAGAAAGAAAGACTCTTTTGGACTTAGTCAAGTGTTGCCAAATTGAGCAAATAAAAACACAGGATGCTCAGTAAAATTAAATTTCAGGTAAGCAACTTTTTTTAGCATAAGTATGTCTCATGCATTATTTTGGGACATACTTTTACTAAAAATGATTCATCGCTTATCTGTAATTCAGATTTAACTCAGTATCCTGTATTTTAACTGCCAAATCTAGCATACTCCAAGACAAAAATAATGAGAGCTTTAAGAAAAGTACTGGAGTTGAACAAACTCAAGAGATAAAAGAAGATAGAACTGACTGGATTTAGTGTCTACTTAAATATTGAAGGTGGAGAAAGAACGAGACCTGGGTAACCCCGAAGAAAGAGTCCTTGGTTTTCTAGCCCAAGAGAACTACTAGGTGATGGAATAAGTTTCTTGGTACAGAAGCAGAGTTCCGATTTGAACATGTTGGGTTTAGATTGCAAGAAAGATGTCCTAAGACCTTATGCCTACTACATTGTTTATACTGAAATATAGTTTTTTTTATTATTATTAAAAGATATGATATAATATAATTAGTGATGTTCCAGAAATTCTAAGAGAAGCATAGGGTAGTGAATAGCTGGAAGGGAGCAGTTTGCATAACAAGAACATTTTTATTTTTAGATACTAGACCTATTTTGGTGGTTTTGAGGGGGTAAATGGAGATCATTGGCCCAGCCAATGCAAAAGTGTTTTGTTCTGTGGTTTTAATGTCCTTACTTGGGAAATACTACCATCAACAAAAACACCTTAGGATTATCGTCATTCCCAATTAATTTTTAAAGTTGTATTGGTCCATTGAATACAAAAGTCTGGGAAGCACAATCTTAAAAACTCTGCATTTCATATCTTTTCCTAATTCGGCCTGCTTACCCTCCAAGGAGACCCCTGACCTCTTCTTATCCATCTTTCTCTGGCTTTATACTTGAAACTCTCATGGACTCTTCCTAGAAGAGATAGTAATTGAGGATATGCAATAAAGTAGGGGTAACAGTTGGCTATTTTAAAGCAAAAACTGTGTAGATACTAAGATAATATTTTAAAAAATATTTTAACCAATTTTACTATATAATAGAAATGACTTTTAAGCAGATAATCGATCTTGAAATTATGAATTCTCTGGACACTAATTACTCTGCTAGCAATACCTTCTTGGATCTTTATCATTATTGTTTAATTTGATGTGCCCATTAGAAAAAAGCATTTGCTCAGATCAAGTGACTGGCGGCACTTGGGCTTGGGGTTCTCATCCCTTATACAGGTAAACACGAAGTTCAACATTGTGCATCACTTACCACATACTGCAGATAAACATGTCTAGCCACATGTTATGTAGACAATTCTGACCACATTTTATCATTAGCATTTTCAACAGGGATAGATTGGTTCATAGGCCCCAGGATTAACCAAAATGTTAGTATGATATAAATGGAGAGAGGCTTCCACTAAAAACATACCCTTGTTACACTAGTGCTTCTTATAATTAGCTTGGGCCTTCATAAATGTCTGTGCCCTCATTTAAACAATTAGCACAGACTTAAAGTTCATCACTTGAACTTGAACATTTAAATAAAAACAAATTTATACACCACATTACACAGCTTTTTATCTGAATGTACAATACTGAGAAAGCAATTGCTGCTTATTTTCATTTAATTAACAATGAAGGATAAATGACATCGGCAAAGAAATATCAGCCAAAGGGGACCGTGTGTCTGTTGCAGATCGCCTTATTAGCTTGTCTCTGAAATATGTTCACCAGAGTGCAAAGCAATCATGTGACTAGCTGGTGACAAAACATCTGTTGTATTAGCTCCAATAAGGCTACTGGGAGTGGGTAAGGACAAACTGTGTTCTTATTTATTCAGGTTAAGTGAAAATTGAGAGATAGGCTGTCATGCGTTGTCTTATCCCAGGTGGTTGATGTTTCTTCTAAAATAATAATAATAATAACTTAGAAGGTAAGGTTTTCCGGTTAAAGATTTATGCTCTTTCTGTAAGTAAATGATTTCCATCTGTTTTGTAATGAGTATAAATGCGGCAGCTGCAAATTGTCAAAAATCAATTGTCCTAGCACTTGAAAAAACACACCAGGGACTGAGCGTACTTGTTAACTTTAAATGAAAGATTCCAATGACTTTCCATGATGGATTCTTTATATACAGTATTGGCCTAATTGTTCAAGCTATTAGTAAATAATGATCGAAGAGTCAAGCCCATAGTTTCCACATTGTTTTCTAAATTCGTATCCAAGGGAGACTAAATTTAGTTACCTATGACAAGGATAAGTTATTTATGTCATTATATGATACCAAGTTATAGTACATTTTACTATGGAAAAATTGATTCCTCATTAACTTTAACAATTTAACAGACAAGGCAAATAATCACATATGTACACACACATACAGTGTGTGTCTATTTGTGAAAATGAATAAACGAATATAGTTTTAGATAGACAAAAGGTACCATTATCTCAAAAGGAAGAAACATTTCCCTTTGCTATGATCCATTAGTAAATCATCCAATTAATCATTGTTCTAAGAATGCTATTGTAGATGGCAAGGTACCATTCTTTTGAGACAATAGAATTTGTGTTTCCAAATGGTCAGAAAGCGGCATTGATTAGATGCTTTCTGTTCTTAATTTTTCCTTTATGGGTATGTCACTCTGCTAAGATGTGGAAACCCTGGTACTGATAAATAATTTAGGAAGTTAGTGGAAGAACCCTATTAACTTTAATGTGTTATGAAACTAGGCTTTTCTTTACATAATTTTGGTCGTACAACTTACTCTTGCAGAGTGTCTTGGAATATCTTATTGCCAAGAGTAAAAAAATATATAGTATGATTTTATAATTGTGAAAGTGATCCAGAGAAAATTATTGCTCACTTCAGAATTTAATAATTTATCACATATAAGCATACTTTAAAAAGTACATGGAAAGCCTTATATTATCTTCTAATTCAATTTTTCCATGAATTTTTTGAAGTACCCTCTTATTTACTCCCTAAAATATAAAAAATGTTGTTTTCATATTAATAAGCTATATTTTTGTTGTGGACCCTCCCTCTACCCTCTATCTTTACAATTGAACAGAGAATGAGGCCTAGTGCCCCACCTACTCAGCCATTTTCTTGCCTTCATCTCTTTTCCACCTTCCAAGCAGATTCTGAGACACTTTGTTACAGTACTACTTAAAATGTCAGTTCATGTGTGTGAATCACATTTAGATCCAAGTGGAACTGACTTCCTGATATGCTTTTGTTTACGTTCTTTTTCTTATCTTGAATTGCTAAACATTTTCTTAATTTTTTCTGGGCTTCCTGTATTCACAAAATAATATAACCCCTATTTGTTCAATATCTTTAATTTGTCCAGCATTAGGTTTAGCACTGTGAGGGATAAATAAAAGCATTTTTGGTGTAAATTTATATCACAGAACAGACAATGGTTGAGAGTACTGGGTGTAGGTTAATACTTTAAATGGCGTCTTCATAGGTCCAATTGAGAAGGCACTTTTTAGGAAAAACTTGAAGTAGGTGAGGAGGTCAGTCTTGCAGTTATCTGTGGGAGGAGTATTCTAGGCTATTGGAAAATCCTTAAGGCAGAAATGTGACTGACTTATTTGAGATAGCAAGGAGATCAATGTGGCTGGAGTGAAGTGAGCAAATAAAAGGGTAATGGATGATGAGGTCAGAGAGTTAGCAAAGGCTGATATCACATGGGCCTTGTAGGCTATTTATTTCAGAGTCCCAAGTAAAGCTACATGAGGTACTCCAATAAAATTGGCTTAGATCACTGTAGACAGAGAGAAGAAATGCACTGATTAGCTTACAGGACCTCATGCTCTACCCTTGGATATACATGAAGGGCTCAGGGTCCCAAGAACTACAATTCCCAGGCAATTGAAAATGGATAATGGACACTGCTAAAGTAATCATAAATGTCCGCCAAAAAGTCAGGGTATTTTAAAATATTTGCAAGATACAGTCCTTCCTCGGTATGGGGGGGGGGGGGGTTGG
>NW_007727774.1:127194-140434 GCF_000696425.1 Galeopterus variegatus
GGGGGGGGGGGGGGATTGGTTCCAGGACAACTCTCCCATCTCCGTTCCCTGCAGATACCAAAACCTGTGGATGCTCAAGTCTCTGAAATAAAATGGCATAGTATTTGCATATAATCTCTGCACATCCTCCTGCATACTTTAAATCATCTCCAGATTACCTATAATACCTAATACATTATAAATTCTATGTAAATAGTTGCTATACTTCATTGTTTTTAAATTTGTATTTTTTATTATTGTATTGTTATTTTCTATTGTTATTTTTCCAAATATTTCAAACCATGGTTGGTTGAATCCATGGATATGGAGGGCCAACCGTATTGTTCAAAAAAAAAAAAGCACTTAAAAAATAAAGTTTTACTTACTGAAACAAACTCACAAATCACCTCCTGCTTTGTGTTAACTGCAGAATAGACCAAACTCTAGTACAGAAATGTACCTCTTTAGCTATAAAGCTACTCATTCCAAGACAGTAGTGTGGCTATTTACCTAATGCTCATTTCAGTGCACTCTAGTTTCAGTAGCTAAATATTTATGTGTAACTTGATAATTGACTTGTTGAAGAGATGACATTTGGTACTTTCTAAGACCATAATCAAATAAACGACATGAAGTTTTTACTCCTTTGGTGTAGTAGCAAGAGATACTCAAAGAATTGTAAGACTTTTTTTATTGTTGATATGTACCATGAACTCTCATTAAAATGTATAGCCTTGGCATTCTGTTTTTTTATAGAGCAGATCTAGGAAAACAGCAGTAAAGGAGTGCTCTCTGTACTCACGTATCTCATAGTTTGGTTGTAGGAAATAGTCAAAAATACAAAAACTATTAGAGAACATGACACATTAAATTAAATGTTAGTAAAATAGAGGAGAATATAAGCAATGGTAGGGCCATAATGCCTATCTGTCTCCAACTTTGCCACACAGATAGATGAAAACGTCTTACCTGCTTATAGCTTCCATTTAAATCAGAACACATATGATTTAAGTAGAATACAAGGCAAAAATGAATTATTGACTGTGCTGATTTTCACTTTGATGACAGAAGATTTTTCTCATTAAGTCCTAAACTCATCTAACTCTGGAGTCCTTCTATCACCTGTCTGGAAATCACTGCATAGTAAGTGAACAGGAAAGCAATGGCCCTGATGTTGACTTTTCTTGCAGGAAGACAGACATAGATCCCAATGCCAAAGTTAACTCTTCATTGTATGGTCTGATTTATTTTGATTTATACAGTTGTAGAATAAAAACAAATGAGAGTTGGAGACCTCAGAAATCTAGGAAAGGTCAGCCAGCTCCAAGTGTTGGTTCATTTATCCTGTGCTGCATATTTATAAATCAGAAGAAAGGTCATCGAGAACTTAAGATGGTAACCGGGTGAGTAATGGACAAAAAACCAAAAGTAATAAATTATCACTGAACTTTTCAATAAACTCGAATAACTATATCACAACTGTCAATCCAATATCTATCTAGCTTTCTGATAAGATTATCCTTGGAAAAAATGCCGGATGCTAATTGCCCAATTTATCTGTTTCATGATTATTCACACGAAATGTGAGTCATAACACAAATGAAAATCTAGGACTTTATCGTCTGCTGCATCTTTTATCCCCTTATTTTACCCCACCATGTTATAGTTTGAGGTTCATTCTGACTGTAAGGTGATAGTCATTTACAGCTAATCTCTGTCCTCTTTTCTAGCTTTTATCTTTCTTAAAAAAAAAAATATGCAGTGTATTAGTCCATTTCTTTGTTTATAACAAAACACACTTAACTGGGTATATTATAAAGAAAACTAAACTTATTGCTTACAGTTTCAGAAGTTAGGAAGTTCAAAATCCAGGGAACACATCTGATGAAGGCTTTCTTCAGTGACGGCAGAGTATCACATTGCGAAAATGGTGTAGCAGAGAGAGTGAGAGACTAACCTCCTCATTTGCTCTCCTTTTAAAGCCCTCAGAACAAGGCTCCAGACCACCATTATTAATCAATTCACTACTCATGTTCCTACAAATCTAATCACCTCTTCAAGGACCCCCTGCTTTCAATTACCATAGTACGATTTCCCATCCTCCACAGTTACAGTGGGAATTAAATTTGGGGGGGACATACAACCCAAGGCAGGCATAAACAGAAACATACATGCACACTTTCACTTAAAAATTTCCTTATATGGTATTTTATTCTTTGAATGACATATACAAATAGTTTTACCATTTTCCCTCATTTTACTTTTATATTCAATCACAAAAAGATCATTTCAGAAGAATGCAGAGAGTTTACTAAAATAATTTTTCTTACAGCTTAAGCTGGAAAATGTTCTTGGCCCACTATTTAGGCTAAAATTATTGAGCCAGTTGTGCATGGAGATACAGTTTCACCAATTTTTATACTAGACAAACTCAACAAAATAGTGTTTCTATTCTTAAAAAGATCAAAAGTTTTTTTCTTCAGTTTTTTTTTTACTTTAAAATATAACAAGTATGCAAATTGCATGCACATTTGAAATAGGAAAGAGGTTTTACTGATTAAGTCTAGATAAAATGATAAGAATTATATATTTTCTAATTTTTAATTAGCTCATACAGGTTAATTTATCTTTAATACCAGAAGCAGTTATTCATTGTAAATTTGATAGAGAATGTATTTTTAATAGTTGCCTCTCTGAAAGTCTGAGCCCCTTTGTTTTAAATGATTCATGTAGTTCATATAAAAATGGAATGTCAAAGCACATGGATTTAAGTATGTCTTATGTGACTGTAGCATTTTTGAATCTTTGCGTTTAAATAAGAACTTGTGAATTTTATGCATGTGAAATAAGACAGTAGTCAGTGAATTTGTTGAATATATCGTGTTTATCCAATGTCTATCCGTAGTTTGGAATTGCTTATTTTAAGACATCTGATTTCTGACTGGACCAGGATAGTCACTATTTGCAGTATGTTCCATTTTTAAATCTCAGGGTTGCTGTGTTTTGGTTGACATTGTTTCTTTCAGAAAGTATTTTTCTAGAATTGTGAAATGAGTGGAAAGAAGCAAACATATGCTTTGTAACAACCAAATTTTATTCAGACCAAACGATGTGATCAAAAATCTCCTATGGTACTACCTATTACTAATATAATTTCAGTAACTGGTCTTTAAAGGTAAAATGAAATCTTTCTCTTTTTTTCCAAAAAAAAAAAGAAGAGTATTAATTTATATAACTGTAAGGGTTAAAGTATGCAATGCCACAATTCATTTGTTATATTAGGACAATGGAAAGTAGCTGCAAATTCAGTGGGAGATAATGTACTTTTTTTAAAGAGGCAAAATTAAATAAGGTTCTAATTTAATGAATTTTTAATACACATTTAAAATAAAAATAAAGTATGCCTGCTATAAAAATTAAATAACAAATTAAGTTACCCTACCGACCAATCCTATACCCTTGACATCAGCAGTCTGGTGTCTTTTCCATTTTTTTCTTTTTGTCCTAGTTCATTATTACTTTTAATTCACTGAAATGAGTCAGCTGAAAGTGCTTTTTTTACATTGATGAAATTCTGATTTTTAAATTTTTTAATCATTTTTATTTATACATATTTATGGGTACAGAGTTGACTATCAGTATTTGTGTACAGCATGTGATGATCAAATCAGTATTAGTAGCATGTTCATCATTACAAATCATAATTACTTATTGTGTCCCTTACTCAATTACTCCCTATCCAGATTCCCTTTCCCCTTTTTCCACCTCTAATAACTATAGATCTGTTCTCTCCTTCTGAAAGTTGAAGGATTTATTATGTTTTTTTCTTCTTTTTTCGTTTCTTAGCTCCCACTTATGAGTGTGGACATGTGGTATTTCTCTTTCTGTGTCTTCCTTATTTAACTTAATGAAATTTTCTCCAAGCTCATCCGTGTTGCTGTGAATGGCAGAATTTGATTCTTTTTTTGTGGCTCAGTAGTATTCCACTGGGTATATATACCACATTTTCCTTATCCAGTCATTTGTTGATGGACATTTAGGTTGGCTCCATATCTTAGCTGTTGTAAATAAAGCTGCGATGAACACAGGATTGACTTTGACACGATGATTTCCATTCCTTTTGGTATATACCCAGACGTGGATTGCTGGATTGTATGGTAGTTGATAGAGTTTGGATGTGTTGTCGCCCCAAAACTCATGTGGAAATCTGATCTTCAATGTGGCAATGTAGGGAGCTGTTTGAGTAATGGGGGTGGATCTCTGGTGAATGGATTAATGCTCCCCCTGGGGGTAGGGGTAGTGAGCAAGTTCACACTTTATTAGTCCCCTTGAAAGCTGGTTGTTTAGAAGACCCTGACACCTCCCCTCTCACTCTCTCTTGCTTCTTGACATGTGATCTTGCACCAGCTTGCTGCCTGCCACTCTCTGCTGAGAATAAAAGCAGCCTGAGGCCTGCACCAGATGCAGCTGTCCCAGAACTGTACGCCAAATAAACCTCTTTTCTTTATAAATTACCTAGTCTCAGGTATTTTGCTATAGCAACACAAAATGGAATAATACAGTATTTCTATCTGTAGTTGTTTCAGAAACCTCAATACTGTTTTTTGTTGTGGCTGTACTAATTTACAGTCCCACCAACAGTGTAGAAGAGTTCTCTTTTCTCCACATCCTCTCCAGCATTTGTTATTCTGTCTTTTTGATAATAGCCAATCTAGCTGGGGTGAAATGTTATCTCAGAGTGGTTTTGATTTGTGTTTCCCCGATGATCAGTGATGGTGACCATATTTTCATGTACCTGTTGGCCATTTGTATGTTTTCCTATGAGAAATATCTATTCAGTTCTTTTGCCATTTTTTAATTGGATTACTTGCTTTTTTTTTTTTTTTGTACTCTTGTTTGAATTCCTAGTATATTTTGGATATTAATCCCTTGTCAGGTGTATGGTTGGCAAATATTTTCTCCCATTCTGTATGTGGTCTTTACGCTTTGTTGATTGTTTCCTCTGCTGTGCAGAAATTTTCAGTTTGATACAATCCTATTTGTTTATTTTTTCTATTTTTGTTTGTGCCTTGGGGTCTTATTCATCAAATCTTTGCCCAGTCTTAGGTCCTGAAATGTTTCCCCTATTTTTTTTCTTTTAGGAATTTTATAGTTCCATGTCTTATATTTAAGTCTTTAATCCACTTTAGTTTGATTTTGGTATACACAGAGATGAATGGGTTAAGTTTCATCCTTCCACACATGAATATCCAGTTTTCCCAACACCATTTGCTGAAGAGGCTGTCCTTTCCCCAATGTATGTTCTTGGCACCGTTGTCAAGGATCCATTGGTTGTAAGTACCTGGTTTGATTTCTGGGTTTTCTATTCCGTTCCATTGGTCCATGTGCCTGTTTTTCTGCCAGTACCATGTTTTGGTTACTATAACTATGTAGAGTAATTTGAAGACAGGTAGTGTAATACCTCCCATTTTATTTTTTTGCTAAGGAATGTTTTGGATATTCATGGTCTTTTTTGGTGTCCTGGGGGTCCTATGTGCATGGAGGTGGCCAGGAACTCCGTGACTCCACTGCTGCCTCAGGTCCCGGGAGTTTTGGTGGTGGCTGTGGCCTCTTTCAGGAGTGAGACTTGCCTGGCTAGTGGCCTGGGTGTCCTGCACAGGCAGAGGGCACTAGGAACTCCATGACTCTGGGTTTGGCAACAGCTGAGGCCTCTTTTTTTATTTCCACCTCTTTGCTTATATTACCCATCTGTTCGTGCCTCTTGTTCACTTTTTCCACTGTAGTTCATAGCATATTAATTGTAGGTATTTTAAATCTCTAGTCTGATATTTCCAAAATCTCTGCCATGTCTAAGTCTGGTTCTGATACTTGCTTTTTGTCTTCAAGTTGTGTTTTTATCTGTTACTATGCCTTGTAATTTTTGTTACAGGTTGGCCATCACGTACTGGGGAAAATGTGAAATTTATGTATGCCCAGGTGTGTTTACTGTTTGCTCTAGCTGTAAGTGTCAGAGGCTAAAATTTATTCTTCTGTCCTCATTTTTGTCTCCTCTACTGTCTTTTACTTTCCTTAGAAACTTCTTAAATATTGTCTAAGAGGCACAGTTCTTTCTGTTGTATTCCACATTTATTAATCAGGAGGCCTATATATGTGGTATTAAGGTGTGGGGGGAGGAGAAATTTTTAAAGTCATATGATTAGTGAGCCTTCTTTTTGTTATCTTCTATTGCTCAGGTAATTAATTAATTAATTAATTTGTTTATTTTATTGTATGTATTTAAGTTATACAACATGATGCTTTGATATACATAGGGAAATGGTTATTACAGTCAAGAAAATTAATATATTCATCATCTCACATATATAACTCCCTTTTTGTGATAAGAAAACCCAAAATGTACTCTATTAACAAACATATAATACACAGCACATTAACTATAGTGTTTAGGTTGTACATTAGATCTCTAGATTTATTAATCCCACATATCTGCACCATTGTACCCTTTTACCCACATCTCTGCATTTCCTCCTTTCCCCTGCTCCAATAACCACCATTCTACTCTCTGTTTCTATGTGTTTCCCCCTTTTTTGGATTTCACATATAAGTAAAATTATGCAGAACTTTTCTTTGTGCAGCTGTCTTATTTAACTTAGCATAATGTCCTACAGGTCCATCTATGTTGTTGCAAATGGCAGAATCTCCCTTTTTAAGGCTGAATAATATTGCACTACACACATACACACACACACACACAGATATGTATCATAAAGTTATAATCAGTTCATCCATTGATGAACACTTAGGTGTTTCCATATCTTTACTATTATAAATAATGCTTTAATGAACATGGGAATGCAGATATCTGAGGTGCTAATTTTATTGTCTTTTGTATTGTTCATGGAAATAGAAAAAAACAATTCTGAAATTTGTACAGAACCACAAAAGACCTCAAATAGCCAAAGCAACTTGAGAGAGATGTGGAAAAAAGGGAATTCTCATACATTGCTGGTGAAAATGTAAATTATTAAAACCATTATGGCAAAAAGTATGAATGTTCCTCAAAAAACTAAAAATAGAACTACTTTATGACCCAGCAATCCTATCGCTGCATGTATATTTGTATTAGCCTGTTTCTGTTGTAAGTTTGTAAGAAAATAAAATTTGTTACTTACAGTTTGGAAGGCTGAGATGTCCAAAATCCAGGGAACATATCTGAGGAAGGCCTTTGTGGTGACAGTAACTTAGGGGTCTCATATGACAGAATAGTAGCACAGAAAGAGGCAGAAACTCCCACATGCTCTTTTTTCAAAGCCTTAGGAACCAGGCCCATGACCACCACTATTAATCTACTCACTATGGCATAGTCCTCACAATCTAATCACCTCTTCAAGGCCCCTCTTTTCAATTACTGTGATAAGATTTCCCACCCTCAATAGTTATAGTGGAGATTAAGTTTCAGTGACTTTGGGGGGCGGTGATTCTAACCACTGCAATATTGAAAGTAAAAAAAATAAATATATTGAAAAGACACTTTTACTCCCATATTCATTGTAGCACTATTGACAATAGCCAAGAGATAGAGTCAAACTAAGTGTTCATTGAGAGATGAATGGGTAAAGAATATGTAGGATATATACATAGTGGAATACTATTCAGCTACTGTCATTAGTAATAACATGAATGGAACTAGAAACCACCATGTTAAGTGAAGTAAGACAGGCACAGAAAGACAAATACCACATGATCTCACTCATATGAGAAATTTTTAAAAAGCAGTTCTCACAGAAGTAGAGAGTAGAATAATACCAGATGCTGGGAAGGGAACGGGAGCAGTGGGAAGAATAGCTGGATTAACAGGTACAAATTTACAGGAGACAGGACGAATATGTTCTAGCATTCTAGGCTGATTATAGCTAATAATATTATATTGCATGTTTCTAAATAGCTAGAAAAGAGGATCTTGAATATAATAACCAAAAAAATAAAAATAAAAATAAACGTTTAGGTGATGGATAAGCTATCTACACTATGTGAATCATTGTACAATATATGCATGTATTGAAACAACACACTGTACCACACAAATATGTACAATTGAAATAAATAAATAAATAAATGGAATTTTTTTTTTAATGTTGGAGGCATCACACTCCCTGATATCAAATTTTGTTACTAAGCTATAGTAATTAAAATAGTGTGGTATTGGCCTAAAAACAGACATGTAGTCCAATGGAACAGAATAGAGACCCCAGAAATATGCTCAAGCATGTATAGTCAACTAATTTTTGACAAATGCACTAAGAAGACATAAAGGGAAAATAATAGTCTATTCAATAAACAGTGTTGGGAAAACTGGATATCTACCTGCAAAAGAATGACCCTTACCTTACACCATACACAAAAATCAACTCAAAATTCACTAAAGAACTAAATGTAGACGTGAAACCATAAATCTTCTAGGAGAGAACATAGGAGGAAAAACTCCTGGATATCCCACTGGAAACATAGGCAACAAAATCAAAAATAAACAAGTGGGGCTACATCAAACTAAAATGTTTCTGCACAGCAAAACAGTCAAAATGAGAATACAACCTATAGATTTAGAGAAATTATTTGTGAGTCATATATCAGACAAGTAGTTAATATTCAAATGTTTGAGGAGATTAGTGTATTTTTCAGTTAGCTTGTGTCCCTAGGCTGTGAACTTCACAAATCCTTCTCAGTTTTGTTTTCCCTTAGATGAGATAGGAAAGCTATAGGGGTTTGGAGTTGGTATTGGTATTTCCCTTTCCCCAGATAGGTTAGGCTCTGTTAAAACCCTAGTCAGGTAATTTCTCTTGAGTGCAGGCCTTGTTAAGAAAAACATAATTCTCTTTATAAAAACATATTTTTAAAAAGTGCCCATTTCTGCACCCTCCCCTTCCTCCTCATGAGAAGCAAGAGGAATTTTACTCCAGTCTTCACAGTGAAAACCTGGCAGGGCTCTTGAAAATAAACTTTCAGAAGTACAAGGGCTTCCCTGTAGTTTTTAACTCTCAAACCTGTTGACTCTAAACATCACCAATTTCTCAATTACTGGTTTGTTGTTGTTGTTGTTGTTGTTATTGTTGTTGTTGTTGTACCCCGGTACATGCCCTCACAGAGTTTTCTGTTCCTGTTCTTCAACTTAGGTAAGTTGTTATTCTCTATACCTGCTGCCTTAAATTTTGGGAGCAGCAGTTTTCCCTATGACCTTACTTCTCTGATGGATATAAGAAGAGTTGTTGATTTTTATTCTGTTCATCTTTTTTCTTGTGTGAATAGGAGAGTCAAATCCCAAGTTGTTTACTTGCCAGACAGAAAACTTGAAGTTCTGAGTGTCTTTTTTTCAGTTTCTAGCAGCTTCAGGATTTAGTTCCCATGACAGACTAAACTCTTGTGTCATCCCATTATAATCATCACCAGTTACACTCCCCAACCATCATGTTGGTAATTTCACAGGGGTTTCAATGAGAAAGAATGAAGTTTGTGAAATAAAATGACCTAAATTCACTCTCATTTGCTATTCTTGATAGAGTTGGAGAAACACTAACTCAGCCCCCATTTCACATACCTTTATAACTTGTGAGTGAACATAAATTTTATAACATATACCTTCTTAACTTGGGATTGGAAACTTTCTTTCCCATAAAATTATGGGGAAAATGACTTTTCATTTCATTGTGCAAATTATGCATAATATCTCCTTATCAATGTTCTAGGCTTTATATAAATATGCATATTGTAAAAAAAATATTCTAAAAGACCTTTGTGGACATCTTACTGAGTCATCACAGTGAACATTACAAGATCGGAGAAGCTAATTGACTGAACTAGAAGTGCCTGGAATTTTCATTAGTTTCTAAAATTTACTATGATTTAGATAGCAGATATGAGATAAGAGCATGTTGGGAATTCCAGTATGAACAACGGACTCTCTGAAACAAAATGAAGAGCCTTTGAGAGATGTTAGGAGAGGAGAAACAAAATACGTTCCTGCAATAAAGGTACATTTTATTGAGACCAGTTAACCCTAACAAAGATTATACACAACAGTCTGTGAAGATTAAGCCTTCACTTAATCAGATGTCATTAGAAACACAAAATGAACCTTTATTGACAGGTAGTGAATATTTTGCAGATAAACAAAGAAAATGGATAAAACTCAGCCATCAGCAATTATTGAGTATGTATTATGCGCCAGATTTTAAGCTAGATGTTGGACATAAAGACACCAAGAAGATACTGTTCCAACTCTAAGGTTTCTTACAATCAGATAAGAGCTGCATGAAGCTAGAGTAAGAATAAATAAAATAGTTAATTGTTCAGTTATTTCAGAACAAACTAAACTACTAAACCCAAGGGAAAGTATCTCTGGAGCTTACATAATAGTAATTGATGATGGTGGTGGAGGCAGTAGTTAACTGTTCATTCCTTATTTTCCCTATTACATTTGCCTCAAATTGTGTGGAAGGTCCTATCAAAATGTGTCATCTACTGATACTAGTTACTCAAAAGACTTCATACCAAAATGTGACTTTTTACCGTAAATAGCTTGTGGTTTATTTTTAAATTAATGAACAGATAATACTAGTTTTAATTGTATTACCTTGTTGTAAAGATTTATTTGCAATAATAAAATTTAATCTATCAACCTATTAAAAGCAGGCTTCTAATTAAAGAGTTTACTGGTTAAAGCATGTTTATATTTAGTAATGCAAACTTTTCTGTATGTTCCAATATTAGTATAAGTGAATCTCACAGGCACATTTCTATGCCTTCAGACAACTGCATCCCAGTTTTCTGCCCACAGTACCTATTGATTGTTTCTTTCAAGGGAGAACAACAGTTTCTAAACCCCTTTGAACAACTGGAAGGATTCAACTGCCATTAATTGAAATGAGCAGGTCTTAGAGAGTGAGCAGAGATAAAGAGCTTAGTTGTTATTGTGCTAAAAGCAGCTACCACTTGAGAGGGCTGCAAGGGGAGACAATGTCCTCAGAGGAAAGTCAGAATTAAATCAAAGCAAAAAGGCAAAGGCAGATCAGCGTATCTGAATCTCAGCACTACTGACATTTTGAGCCGGATACTTTTTATTCTTGTAGGGCGGGCTGCCCAGTGCATTGTAGGATGTTTAGCAACATGACTGGCCACTACCCACCAGATGCCTGTAGCAACACCCCCTCCCCTATTGTGACAACCAAAAATGCCTCCCGAACATTGTCAAGTATCCCCTAGGGGGAAAGTCAACCCAATTGAAAAGCACTGGGGTAGATCATGTAAAACATTGAGGTACAGGATTTTTTTTTCCATGAATTTATGTACTTTGGTCCTGATAATAAAATTATTTCTATCTTAGACTATTTCTCTTATTCAAAATATTAGAGAAAATGAATTAAAATGAGATTTTGCCCACATGTAATAGACTGTATCATTCGCATTGTGAAATCATAGATTTTTCTTGTGGATTTAAACATGGTTATTAAAAACAGAGCAATACACTTAACTGAGTAGATACCGTATATTGTACATGTCATTGCATAAGATAGACACTCGAATAGTGTCTTCCAATGCAATTATTCTACTTTTAAGACATTGTCATCTTCCCTGAGATTTCTGCAATGCCCTTATAATGGTCTATTTTCATCCGGCCTGGCCTCCTTCCCTTATTCACATTTTCTATAGAGTACTCAGTGCTAAGTATAATCAGATCGCATTGTCCCCTTGAGTAACCCCAAACCATGACGGTTGCCCATTGCATAGAGAATAAACTGGAACTGCTTACAATGTCTACAGTGACTACACAATTGGGACCTATCTACTTCTCCAGTACATCTGAGACCACTGTGTTCCTTGGGCCTTAAACTCCAATCCTCTTTTTTTTTCTCCAAACATTGAAGTGCAAGATCATTGACACCTCAGTAGCAATGCATTGTCTGTTTTCTGTCAGTTTTCTTCCCTCACATTCACTCCTCATTTTTAAGATTATAGCTCAAATATTACCACCTAGAAGAGTTTTTCCCTCACCACTAAATGTAAATTAGACACCTCCATAACCTAAAAAAGTGACTGCCAGTTATTATCATATCACCTTGTTTTATTTACTTCATTACACTGCCACTACCTGAAATTATATTATGGTGTATTTATATATTTAATTGTATAAAATATGCAAACTCTGAGAAGGTAGCAACTTTATCTGCCATATTTACCAGTATATGAATGTACTTCAAAAAGTTTGTGGAAAAATAGAAATAAAAGTTAATACAAATCTTTCCATGAATTTTTTGAAGTACTCTCATATTCCCAACATCTAACTCATCATATTACTTTGTAAATATTTAATAAATGAATGAATAAATGAATTAATTTGTAAAGTAAGGCTTGTAATGTTTTTCCCTCTCTTCTCTATTCAATTCACTGAATTTTTCAGCTTAATTCTGCTTTTAATTTACACACAAAAATCCATCATTAGAGAAAATTCCAAATGTAATTTTGTGAAATATTGTATGTTAAGTGAGAAAAGGATTCTAATTCGAATCCACTTTGAAATCAGTCCATTTACCTGTTGCCTAAGAAGGATCAAGGAGATTAAACTGGCTCTGAAGAACTACAAAACTAATTAGAGGTGATAGGACAAATATAATCCATCCTTTTATCATGACACTTTTAAGACTTCTATTATACACAAATTTGGCTAATATGGCAATGTCTGGTTTGGCACTGTGAGGATAAGATGAAATTGGGCATGACTTTCTTTAAGTACTTTTTAATTTGCTACTTAATCTGAATGGATGGGAGTGATTTTATATTATGTTGAATTTTATTTCCTTGTTTACACAGAACAGTTGTGGCATACACAGCAATTAAATTTAATCTATTCTGTGCTCTCATCTCATTAAGTGATATTCTCCAGCCCCAAGTCAAATGAATTATTGTTGCAAGAGATCAGGTAGATTGAGTTTCAGTAACAGCAGTTTAGGCAAGTTTCTCCTCTTCCTTCCCATCCCTTCCAACTCAAGAAACAGAGCTAATAAGTTGTTTTGATTTCAGAATTTATTTTCAGAGGTAACCATTGTCTCAGACTGTTAAGTTGAAATGTTATGTTAATGTATGTTAGTAGGACTGATAATTATTTTTATAGTCTACAATCTTGCTTAAAAAACAAGCTCTCGGGCCGGCCCAGTGGTGCACTGGATAGTGCGCCGCTTAGGAGGCGCGGCAGCGCTGCCGCCCGAGGGTT
>NW_007727774.1:140754-149212 GCF_000696425.1 Galeopterus variegatus
CACATACAGACCGGCTCCCGCTCACTGGCTGAGCGAGGCGTGGGAGCAACACCGAGGTTTGCAATCCCGTTGCCGGTCCCTGGTCCGGTACGGGGGCAACACTGAGGGTTGCGATCCGTTGCCGGACACGGAACAAAAAGACCAAAAAAAATAAAAAATAAAAAAAAAAAAAGCAAGCTCTCTATAAAGCTTTTTTGCCATGGAACCAAACATTAGGGTTATCCATGACAATTACAACTATCTGTGTTTTCCAGCAGCAAATGTCATATTCATAATCATTATGCTTGTTTTATATTTCCTTTATATCTTATTTCTTTGATCCAATTCTGTGGGCCAGTGACATAAACATGATTTATTTATAACAAATAATCTAGATTTGATAAATCTCAGTGTATAGCTGGTTCCTAATTAACTTTAATCAAATTGCCTTATAAAAAGAGATGAAACTATTAAGTAAAATCTTATTGTAGAATATAAGTGCCTATTTTACATCAGAGTACTTCAAAAAGTTCATGGAAAAATTTGTATTATCTTTTGATTCTATTTTTCTGTGAACTTTTTCAAGTACCCTTGTATTTAATTGTTCCTAGACCCAACTATTGGTATTATGGTCTGGTACAGTATCTTTTTACCACAAGCAGGTGTCAAAAAAAAAATATCCACTTCTCAGTACTTAACATAGGAGCCAATAAGAAGGTTCATTTTTTAGTCAAAAATGACTAAAAGGTCATTTTTTTTTTCCTTTCATGGCTCGCCTGTAGGGGATTCTAACCATTGACCTTGGTGTTATAACACCCTGCTCTAACCAACAGAGCTAACTGGCTAGCTACCAAAAACTTATTTTTTTCAATCAATAAATGGATATTGCTTTCTCACAATAAACAAAGAACTGTGCTCTGTCTGTACTGGAGATACAGAGATGAATGAATAGACAAGTCCATGAGTGTGTGATTTCCTCTTTCACATCCACTTCTGTAAGAGATTATCTGTGTATGGTAAAGTAAAATTGCTCCCAGTACTAACTTCCACATAGCAGAAAGAATGGAAAAATAGAGCTTAACATGAATTTTCAGTTGTGTATTTAATGTCGTATGTTCTATTCTTTCTATAAAACCTAAATATCTCTAATGATGCTTACCAATAATACCCCCATAGAATCTCTCAAAATATATTTATGTTTATAAATACTATCTGCTAATGCACTATTCTCTCCAAAGTATGGGATTCATCCACTTTCAACATTTTCCTCAGCATAATGCCTCTTTTTCCAAAGTGTGTGACGCCATTTGGAACTCCTCTATAGCTTGTTTCCCTTTTTGAACTATAAAATATGATATAGTATACTGATAGGAAGTCTAAACATGATATATATTTTTAAACTATCTCTGGTTGTTATGGAAGGACTGAAAATATAATTTGTTGGGTAAAGTACAAAATATGTAGAAAATGAATGGGTAGAAACACAGCTGTTGCAATGAAAACTGGAGGCTAAAACTTGCCCTCTGTATTTAGATTCATTTCAAAACATTCCTGTTCCAGCTGAAATACATATTCTTAACTAAATAAACCATAATCTGTGTTTGGAATCATAAACCTGAAAAATAAATATCCTAATGTAGAAACAACTAAAATAATTGTAAACTCACATAACCAGAGCCTTCAATTAAACATCCCCCAATTGATTCTTCAATTTTGCAGAAATAGAAAAGTTTTAAAATATACTTCTTACAGGGTTTTATCCATAAAAACACTTCCAGTGCATTGGCATGGAAACAATAAGGACTCATCCCATTTTTTACTCCTTTATAGCCCTATCAATAGTTTTAGATAAAGACAATTTAAATTCAGCATAATGACCCAGTGATATTCAATCATATCATACAACCGCCCCTCCTGTGTAAATTAAATGTACTAATTGTGAAAGCCAGCTTCACATAGATGCGAATTGCATGAGTGATCCAAGTTATCACAAACAACAATTAGCTTATTATTAAGATTTGAGTCGTAATTTTCCTCTTTTAACCTTTTCTGTACTAAAAATAAAATTAAGAGTTGAGACAGTTAATTTTTTTTAAAAGACGACTTCTTGGTGTAATTGAGTTTTCTAAAGTTAGTTTCTTTTTTAGTATTTTTTCATTTTATTGTACACTGACAAATTATAATTGTATATATTTATGTGGTTTAAAATGATGTTATGATATATGTATACAGCATGAAATGATTAAATCAACCTAATTAACATATCTATCACCTCAAATACTTATCATTTATTCCTCTTGTCTAACTGAAACTTTGTACCCAACATCGTTTCATTCCCCCATCCCCCAAGTTCTGGTAACTGCCATTCTTCTCTCTGCTTCTATGACTTCGATTGTTTTAGATTCCACATATAAATGAGAACATGAAGTATCTTCATTTTTCAATTAAATAAAAGCCAAGATTGAATACATACATCAAATATAAATTTTAGAGCTGAAAAATAATATAACCAAAATTGATAACTCAGTAGACTAGTTTAACATCAGGATGCATATAAGTAAACAGAGAAACAGTGAATTGGAAGATAAGTAATAAAAAAAAATACACAGAAAGAAGCATTGGTAGAAAAAATTAAAAATATAGAAGAGATATAGAGATAGAGTAAGAAGGTCTGAAATAAATGTAATTAGATCCCCCCAAAAAGGAGAAAGACAACGGAGCAAAGGTAGTATTTAAAAACAATAATAGTTGATAATTTCCAGAATTGTGGAATGGTATCAATCATCATATTCAAGAAGCATAATGAATAGCAACAAATAAATTTTTAAAAATCTACATATTAGGCACACTATCTGAAATCCCACAAAACGAATTTAAATAAAAAATCTTTATTAAAAATATACTATAAGACTGAGAACAGAAACTATGAAAGCAAAGCCAGATGAAAAACTGAAAGGGTTCAATATATGCAGACACTCACTAAAGGAAAATCTAGAAGATATACTTTGGGCAGAAAGAAAATATTCCTAGGTTATGCAAGATAGAATGGATGCTGGATAAAGTAGTAATTATGTGAGTAAACTAAATGAATATTGCTGTATAAACCAATAAAAATATCTTCCATGGTTTTATATTTCTCATATATGAATATACATATTAGCAAGGAGCAGGAAGAAAGAGAAAGCACAAGAGAGAAAGAGAGAAAAAGAGAGTGAGAGGAATTATGCTAAACAATAGCATCTAAATTAGTAAATCAGGAAGGAAGTAAAAATGTTTTAATATATTCCAAAGTCCTTGTAATGTCCGAAAGAAAGACAAAGGCATTGAATGTTAGACTTTGAGAAGTTAGACATATGATTTAATTCTTAAAGGAATAGAAAAACAGTTTACAAATTCCAAAAGTAATAGAAAGAAAAAGTACAATAATAAAAAATAATCCAAAACAAAGTAACAAAAGGAGAATAAAAAGCACATAAAATGGTTGTGACAAATAGAAAGTATATAATAAACTGGTTGATGATTACATTAAATAAAAAAAAAAAAGATGACTCATCCCGGTAAAAAAACATCAGATAGATTAAACTCTAAATCAAATGTAATTGATAAAGTGAACACTTAAAATTATTTTTAGAATGTTTTGGTAATGAGAAAGATAAAATAATTCTGCATTTCTATAAATATATTAACCTAGTTTCAAAATATACAAAACAAAGAGGCAGACACATAAGGGGAAATGAAGAAATCTACCATTAAAAGGTATAATTTTAACAATTGCCTCTCAGTAACTGATAAAATAAATAACAGAAACTGAGTAGACAAAAATTAATAAGATTTGAAGAATGAAATTAACAACCTTTTAAGTAATTTACATATATATGACACAGCACCCAACAAGTGCAGAATGCACTCTATTTTCAAGAATAGAATAAAAATATATATAAAACTTGGCCACCCGCTGGGCAATAAAGCAAGTTTCAACACATTTCAAGTATCAACACATTTTAAGTATTGCCATAATGTCAACTAGGTTTTTCAACCACAATGTAAACATGCTATACCTTAATAAGAAAAAATATACATTGACTATTCTCCAAATATTTGGAAATTAAAAAGTACAACTTAATCTGTATTCCAAAACATTGTAATAAAATTAGAGAATAATCAGAACTGAATAATATTTAAAACATTAAATATCAACATGTTGGATAGAGTTATAGTAGCACATAGAATACCTGTTTTCATGCTTGTGTGTGCGTGCACGTGTGTGGGGCTAGCCACAGGGTTAGAACCCTGGACCTTGGTGTTATCAGCACCATGCTCTACCCAACTGAGCTAACCTCCGGCCAGCCTGTTGTCTTCAATGTATATATTAAAAGAGAATAAATGGTAAGCATATCCCAAAACAAACTTTCACTAATTTTCAATCAAAATTAATTTTTGTAGTACTGGCTGAAATGGCAGTTAAATTTTAAAAGTACAGCAGTTTTTTGACATATGGTGAAGGGTGTGATGGGATAAATTAATAATGGCATTCTGTAACTGATGTGATTATTTTTTCTAGAAAACTTTATTTTGTTTACTATTGTTATTTTGAGAAAATAGAAAAAAAAAAGGAATAAAATCCAACAAGAGAGCTTTAGAGCTATGAGGGTTATTTCTCCTGTTTGATTTTAAAAATTGCTTAAATATAGAAAGGTGTGTCAAGCTGTGTCAAAGTTAATTTTTATGAACAGAGACACAAGGAAGAAGTGCAGAATTTCTGGAGAGCTTCACGAAGAAAAGTTAAGTTGATAAACCATTGGAGATGTCGATTCAACAACGCACAATTTCTCCCAACTAAAGAAAGACTTATTCAATGAGGCCGATATTTTTCAACGGATGGGGCTGAAGAAGCAGGTGTGGAAGATTTGGGCCTAGAGAGAAAAGGACCAGCAATGATTGGAGAAACAAAGGCATTAATTCTGTAACCAGAACAGGAGCTGGAGCATGCAGTGAATATTATAATGTAAATTACACCCAGGAAAGAAAAATGGCTATAGGAAATTATATCCTCATTGGTAACACACACTTTACTCAAAAAGTGTTTATATGAAGACAAAACAAAACAAACAGAAAACCATGGGGCAAAAAGTCTACAATTTGTATATGTATAATGGAGGACCTGACTTTAGGGGATTTTAGGATATTTGTATTGCAAATATTCATTTTGTGGGAATGATTACCTTAATTTTTTTAAAAAATGAACATTTCCATTACAGGCTTTTTTTATTATTAAATAGACGATCTTCTATGTGATTATGATAAATTGCTTTTCTACTGCCTTTTACAAATGAAAAATGTTTCCTAATACATCATTTTATGTGATCAAAGCTGTTTGTGCTTTTGAAAATATCTGTCTATAAATATTAGCTTATCGAATCTACAGTATAAGTCTAGGCAATGTTTATTGGATTTTGCTATACTACAAATTTTAAACAATTAAAATAATTCTTTAATGCTTAAAGAAGCATTAAAAAGTAATTTGCTGCACAAACACCTGTGCATAAGAATTTACATTAGAGTATTTTTAATTGTAGTAAAAACTACAAATGAATAAATAAACTGATGCATAGTCATGCTTTGGAATACTATGGTATTTAAAATTGTGCAAACGAATGAACGAACTAGAGCTACATTTGTGAACATAATTTACTGACAAAATAAAATATTGAGTGAGAAAAGCAAGTTCCAGAATTTATACAGTTTAATATTCTAATTCTTATTGAGTACCTACTGTATACCTGGAACTGTGTTAAGGACTTTAAATACATTATCTCACTAATTATCATCTTTATTATTCCCATTTACGGATGATTAAATCAAAGTTCAACAACTTGCCTCAGGTCACCCAGCTACTAAATTGTAGAGCCAGGACTCGAACTCAGATTGGTCTGACTCAAAAACCTAAACTCTTAACCACTATATAACCAAAGTAGTTACTAAAATCTATTATCCTCAGCACTCATGACATAAATTCTTGTCTGGGTCACCTGAGGAGTCTTCCTGAAGAGAACAGAACACCGCAAACCACATTAGGTATATTGATAATCCGAAGAGATGCATGCAAATAAAATTTACAAAAGATAGCAACAGACTTAACTTCTAAATTAGCTATTCTAGGTTCAGGAAAAAATGGTTGTGGCACACGTAGTCTACAAGTACCTGAACAACACAGCCAAACACATGACTCCAGGAGAAAATAGTCTCACAAAATGCAGTGTGAATGGTGCCCTTGAGGTCAGACAATGCAGACGTCCTTCCTGCAAACAGTCTCTATTTGTCACTGAATCAAGCACACCATCATCAGGATACATAGCAGACATTATGCCACATATACTGCCTTCCTTGTATAAAATATGCACTTGTTTTCCGGAATGTACTTTGGTACAATGCCATTGGGTTAAAGTGAGATGGTTTATAAGAAATATTTCTATGAAATTTAATGTGATTACTATTTTATTAAATAATCGTAACCACTAACTATAGCATGGCAATTAAGTGAACTGACTCTTGAGCTAGACAGACTGTGTGAGAATCCAGCTCCAAAGTCATTAACTATGTGACATTGATTAAGATTTTCGATCTTTCCTTGATTCAGTTTTCTCGTCTGTAAAATAGATTCTATCCCATAAAGATTTTGCAAGGATTAAGTGAGTTAATGCATGTGAAATGCCTAGACCACTGTCTAGCAGATGGTAAGTACTCCCTAAGTGATAGCTATTGTCATCCTTGCTGCTAATATTGTTATTGTTATTTTATACTACTAAGAATCTTCTTTATGTGGGAGTCATTGTTAACTATCCTTAGGACAAAGGATAGTATTAGTTCTCCTGAACAATTTGTCAATATCAGAAGAGAGAGTCAAAATATTTAATAATAAGTCTGATATGAGCCCCCAACCAATCAGAATGAAGACTGGCTGCAAACAGCCTTGGTGGCTACACTGCTGCACACTAGTTGAATATTAGCTGTGGCTTATAATCTATGAATACTGCAAATTGGATAACTATCTATGTTGGGAAGCTTATAAATATTTGTGCTTAACCGTAGCAAGTATCTAGCACTCCAGTTTAGGCGTTTTCCTCTTTTGTCCCTATTTTTAATCCTCTTTTTAAAAAATTCTGTCTGTACCATTCTGGGAAAAGTTGTCAGAGTAGTTTTCCTGTCATATTTCAGACATATATAAATTTGAACTGATAACTGTCTGATTGTAAATTCCATGAACATTTTGCTTTAGCAACTCTTTATCCCCATCTGGTGAAAATTATACCAATATTTCAATGTCCTGGTCAAGCATAGTTCATTTCGGTGAGTTCTTTGCTGACGACCTATATTAGAATTTGCTTGCCATCCTTTTAACTCTTATAATTATGTCTAATTATCTTATAGCATTTACCATATGCTTCCATGTATTTTAGTTATATCTGCTTCTTCCTCTCTGTACTGTATTGTACTCAAGAGCTTCTCATAAATAAATGCAAGAATGAATGAAGGTGGAGGATGCTAATGGGTACAGGGTTTCTTTTTGGGGCAATTGAAATGTTATAAAACTAGTAATAATGGTCGCACAATCTCGCGAATATGTTAAAAATTACTGATACAGGTTACAAAGGTGCATTTTATGGCATATAAATTATATCTCAATTTAAAAACTAAGATATAACACTTTCAAAAAACTGTTACGTTTGGCCTTATGAAATCGCCATTTTTTTGTCCATCAAAATGATTGAATCAACAATTTCATGTAGTTAATCCTAATATTAGTAGGAAGTCCTTCCCAATGATACGATGCAAACAAATATTTCTCTAAACAGCATTAATAATTCTAATCACAATGATTATTCAATTCTAAAGTCCAATTCAAGAAAAAAAAGCAAATAATCTCTGCAATGTTGAACTATCTCTCATAAATCCTCCATTTTTTATACTAGTGGATCTTTGCTTGATAGTTTATATTGAAGATAGGGAAACTCTAAATACCAGCAAATTCAAGACCCAGGTGGATAAAGTCTCAAAACTCTCAAATATACAAGATTCTCAGAAATTCTGAAATGAGTTGATCAGCTACTGATAAAATATAAGAAACTCACAATCCCTGGGTAACAATGATCATGTCCTGTGGTGCAGCCCTCAGGGCAATGTGGAGGCTGGTAGAATATCTAAGAAATTACACAGAACTGCCATACCTTCAGGAAAGCAGCTGCCCTAGGTAAATATAAATAATGTATGTGTTGCTCAGAGAAAGACAAGTTTTAATTGCAAGAAACGATTTTTATATAAAAAGGCAGAGAAAAGAAATACCATAAGCTGGATTGCGGCAGTGGACAGAGTCATTGGCTGAAGAACATTTAGCTTTTGTAGCTTTCTCTTTCCATAGAAGAAATTCCTTTGGAGAAATATTTGCTTTTTTTTTTTTTTTTTTTTTTTTTTGGTTTTTTTT
>NW_007727774.1:149579-180428 GCF_000696425.1 Galeopterus variegatus
CCCCCGTACTGGGGTCCGGCAACGGCATCGCAACCCTTGGCATTGCTCCCGCGCCTCGCTCAGCCAGTGAGCGGGAACCCGTCTGTATGTGGGACCCGACCCCTCAGGCGGGAGCGCCGCCGTGCCTCCCAAGCAGCGCACTATCCAGTGCACCACCGGGCCAGCCCGAGAAATATTTGCTTTATTTGTTATCAAAGATGTTTTTAAGTTAAGGCAGGAAGATGCCCTTTGAAATTTTCACCATGTCTCTTGAGCAAGGTGGTCACATTGTCTGCCACCTTCATTCACTGATAGAGTGAGAAGCATGAATATTTAAGGAAGCATTGACAGAGGAGAAGGCACATGTTTGGTATTACACTTTTAATTGTTCTGTAAAAGCTATAAGAAAAAAAAGGCTTGTGTAAGAACCTGAGGTCAAAGAAGGTGCACTTCGCACTTCATCCTTATCCTGGTGCTCTCTCACTTTGTCTTACTCTATATAAGATTTTCTTTAGAATGTTCTACTCTAAATTTTAAAGAGCATTGCCTTGTGAATACAGTTTTTTTACACACCATGTAGTTGCCTAAACTTCAGTATAAGTTGACTTATTGCTATGCTGATTCAGGTTTGTGACTTTAAATACTACATCTTCCCTCAACGTAAAAAAAACCTTACTTTAAAATCCAAAAATTTAAGTGTTAGTTCCACTTCTAGACACAGTACTATCATTGCTTTCTATTATGTTATAATACCACTGGATTGTAAACTTCTTGAAGGCAGTTGTTTTTTTTTTTTTTTTTTTCTTTTACTTATAATGTTCTATCTTCTTTAGCATCTAGTTCAGTAGTGGGTAAGTGATAGTGTTTGCATTAGTACCATTCGATGCCTTACAGTTTCTCTTCTCTGAAGTCATCCTGAGGTGTAAAAAACAATGAAATGTGAGTTAGAAAGCTTGAGTTTTTGACCTATGTAAACATTACATTGCTCACAACAAACTTATTTGGATTACTTTATTTCTACGGGTCTAATATTTCATATTTACACCTATTTTCTGTTCAAATAATAATCTTGTCAATTAATATTCCACTTTCAACATATGCCCTTTTCTCTCCTCTATAATAACCAGGCATTTAGTAGCTTAGGAGATAATTATAGAAAAGTAAAGGCTCTTGCCTCCTCTCTAGATAATATTAATCATTCATTATTCTGAGAAAAAAAACTAAATGTGATCTGGATTAAGGATAAATGCCATATCCATAGTATGGGTGCTAAAAGTCTTTGTACAAAATATTTCATGGCACAGTTCTGAGAAAAATAAGAAAACAGTTTATTCTGCAATTGTTTGCATTTACAGCTGATTAAGTGGTCATATACTCCTGATACTAAGTGAGGAAGGTCCATAGTGGAATGTATTAGGACTCTTCACTGGACCAATTCTACATTTTCTGCTATCAATGATTGTTAAGAAAATATTTAAAACTTCATGCCTTACCTTGACACAAGAATAAAAGTATGTGTTACTGTATTGAAGTAAACATTTTTCAAGTAGCAGAGACTGTAATAATGGGCTTAAGTCAACAAAAGGAAATTTAATGAAAAAAAATGTAGTTCACCCCTATGTCTAAATACGAAGAATCAAATATAGAAAGTGAAATTTAGCTTTCTAGCATCTTGAAATTAAATAAGACCCTGGTGTTTCAGTTTGCAGTGATCTCAACAAAAGTCCAGACTGTGTGTTGGTAGCCAAATTATCTAGTGAAAGATGGGTGGGTGTTCTGTATTGATACTAAAGATGCTTGATTCTGAATCCAGAGAGTCTCCCTGAGTTTCAGGATATCATTTTATGTTTTTAGTGTCCTATTTCAGAGGGAAATAACTGGAGTTATCAAATAAAGTTTTGCTCTTAGAGTTTGTAGCAGCACAAAGATTAATAATAGTGTGTATAATTTTAGAAATATATCTATTTGGTGTTACATTTCAAATAAAATTAATTGAATAGCTTCCACTTAGTAATGGAGTGGTAGGTAGGTACAGGGAGCTGCCTCCAGGTGGTGACCTAGAAGGGAATTGATATCATCACACAGCTTCACTATGCACACTCAGAGACATCACCCATGCCTGGTTCTAAATAGTCCAGTAAGTCAGAGCTGTTCCTCTAATTACGGCTTCAGAAGTGTACTTAGAATGAAATCCAAACTCTTCATGATCACAAGTCTCTGCATAGTCTGGACCTGCTTACCTTTCCTACCTTACACTTTGCTAGTCTTTCTCTTTTCACAAGCCTTTGGCCATAGTGTTCTTTTCTCTGTTCTTCTGAAGTGGCTAATTTCCTAGCCCTTTCCTTGTTTTAATCCTTATTTTAGTTGTACAGTTAAAATATGCTTCTATGTAAGAAATATCTAGCGTTTTGTTAAGGGTTAACAGCTGAATGCATTTCTAAACGCTATAGCTCTGCGGGTTTGCAACCCTGTCACTTTTTGACCTTCCTATGTGAGTGAGAGACTGAGCTGAACCTCAGCCTGTCACCATTTCCTGTGTGGATGAGAGACAGAGTCGCTCTCTAGCTCACTTTGCAGAAAGCCCCCTAACCATATCACCTATCTCCGTAACCCAGTTTGCCCACCTAGTGAAGCCCCCTACCCAAAGCCCCTTACCCACCTTTAACCACCTGGTGAAGAACCCAATTTGGGTGGCTCTGCCTGGATACAGAGAGAGCCAATAGAAAAGCTTGCTTGCTTGCTCAGGAAAGGTATATAACTCCAGTTCTCCCTGCATTCAGGGCTCAGGTTTTTAGAACAGTACTTCCCCTGAGACTGCTAGCATAATAAATCATCTAACTTCTCCATTTCTCCAGGTGTCTGAATTTCCTTTGTTGACTTCTGCCATAACACTTCTAATACATCTATGAGTACAACCAGATTCATCTTATACACATAAAACAAACTGAAAATGCCTGTATTATTATGCAGCAACTGTGTGTAGAAAATGCAATTCAAGTAGCATCTGTGTAACTTTAGGAAAAATTAAGAAATTCTGTAAATGCAATATTTAAGTGTTTATGCAGCTATTTCCTATAGTCGTAGTCATCATCTTTCACCAAAGCTCCCTTAAATCCAGGACTTCTGAGGAAATCAATCTTAACTTTAAAAAAGTTTTATCCATAATTTTATTCCATTAACTTTGAAAATACAAGAAATCATAGATATTTACTTGCTATGTAGATCAGTTACAAGACAAAATATTTATTAATTTTTGGTCCATTTTATTAATGAACAGGATAGGCCAAACTAAAATGCCTATTTCATTTACTTAAACTAAACCTGCCAAAGTATCTAGCATTGAGGGGCTGGATATACTAAAAAGTCATATGAGGAGAAAAGAGATTGAAGATAAAGTATTGTAACCAGTATTGTAGCATGGCTTTGATTAAAATGAACATTTTCTGTGCTTTATATTTACCAAATCTTGCATACGGAAATTACAGTTGCTCTTAATTTGCTTTAGAAGACTGATGCAAATATTAAAAAGTAATGAACTAACAAGCCTGTTTGTTAATGCCACATAAAAGTGCTAATTATGCATCATTTCCTGCCTACAGTTAAACCCAAGAGCATATTCTAAGAAATTGTTAAATAAACTTCCTCACTGCAAATGTGAATACAGCTGAGCTGTATGATGAATTTTCATTTATGAACCCCAGTGCTATCTCACCTTTAAAAAAAAAAAAAGAAAGAAAAAAAAATAAAGGGAAAAAAAATCCCACAGCATATTAAGTGTATTCAGAAAGCAAAATTATTTTGCAGATGAAGAGTGCCTTATTAATATATTTACAGGATATATTAATCTAAGGATAGATTTCATACTGAGCTATATTTAGTCTATATTTGCGAGCTGATTATACGGGATGTTTGTTGTGAATTTCAGTGTTATTACTTTTAATATTTTAATAGTGTAAGTCATAGCAGTAATTTTCTCAAATATATTTTAAATGCTATTCTGGTGCTTGGGTTTCATAGTTCTAGCTATATTTCTATATTATTCTTATTAAAAATGTTCATTATACAGGTGCGGGAGAGATGCTTCATGGGAGTTTTCCTTTGTAGAATTACCATTAAAGCAACTACCTCATGTCAATCTTATTTTTAATTTACTTTTACATATCAATCCATTTTCCATGTCTAATGGTAGTTTTTAAGCAGGTAATTGGCAGTTGAGAGCCTGCTGGTCTTTGATCATTTGCTAGGCATGTTGAACGGCAATTATTTTTTAATTCTATCAACACTGAAAATAGGGTTTCTTTAAACTAAGTTCATGCTTTTTGATGATTTTCCAGTCTTATCAGCTATAAAGGTGTTTGGACCCACTGGTTATTGAACTGGACCATAAGTAGTATTTTACTGCTTCAGTGAAGAAACTTTAAATTGGCACTCATTCTGTGCAGACAAATTAGAAGTTGTTTCCTTTCCTCCAGCATACTGGTTAGCAAGCATTGCACAAGCTGAATTCCAATCCACACTTCTACCCCTTTGGCTAGACACCTTTTTGCAGGGTACAAACTCTACAACCACATGCTTTGTGGGCATGCTGTTGAAAGTCATTTTAAAGTGTAGGTATAATAATGAGTTATAGAATACAATTTATACTCAGTGCTCTGCAGTACAGGTTAGATTCTATGTAGTTTTAAAATGCTTAAGTCATCCATGCTTGTCTCAACCCTCTATTTTTAAATTACTTACATTCAACAGGAAACAATGTAGAGAGGAAAAGCACTGAGCCAAATATTGTGATAATCCTAGCACCTCTGTTCCTGCCTAGATCAGAAACATGATTCACTTACATGCCTCTGATATTTTCTGGCTACAGTTAATGTGTGCTGGTCCAGGCTGCAAGAATTAAAACCAGAATTATTGTAGTTCAATGGAAAATCAAGAACTTTAAAGCTAAAAAGCATGGATACACGTATGAAAGCATGTAAAACTGAACTGTACCGTGCTGCTTCAGCTGAACTGTCTGGATTTGACCCTTTGCTTACCTAACTGTGATATGGGGCAGACTCCATTTTGTTCTCAGCCTCCTGTCCTGCCGGCTCTAACCCATTGATACTCAACGTCTTGTGACAACCAGTGTACATCCAAATATAAAGCTTTGGCTAATGCCACAAATATAAGGCCTCATTTTGCCAAGGTTCAAGAACAAGTGTTGCAGTGGCAAGGGGCTCCTGAGTTTATCTGACTTAAACTCCTTAACATAAATTTCTATAATTATAACCCTTCACACGTTTTTCTCTTTCTTTCTTTGGGTGCACATTTATTTATAATTATGTATACAAAGTATCTATAGTATTCTGATTTCTATTATGTTGTACAATTGTTTGTATTTCCAATCATTGAAATCTAAATCTAAAAATTACGTTAGAAAATATATATGATTTCCTTTTCATCACAACTCTTAATTTTAATTACAAAAGTAATAATGTTTACTATAAAAAATTGAAATATAGATAGAAATTAAAAAAAAGAATCAAACTTTCATACTCTTTTGAAATCTTTTTGTCCACTAAAAATTCATGTAAGAGTTTTCACACAATAATCAACCGCATTGTATATCGACAAAATAAAAATAAAAAAATAAATTTAAAAAAAAAGTGTAGTTTGTTTTTATTATTCTGAAAGTAGCATTATATTCCATCATTTGAATTACCAAAATTTAATTAGAGAATTTTCTGTTTTGGAATATTTAGTTTACTTTTAATTTTTTGCTGCTATAATAAGCATGCTGTAAAATAAGATTAACATATTGTAAAAAAAAAAAAAAAAAAAACCTTTATCCATATCTATTATTATTTCCTCAAGCTAAATTCCAACAATTGGGATTCTTGGATCAAAGAACACTATAATTTTAAGGCATTTGTTTAATAATTCAACTTGCTCTCAATATATGTCCTGCTATTTATACTCTCACAAATAGTGCATGAGAGCCCATTTGCTCAAACCTTTTCTGACAATGAATAAAATTATGCAACAAAAACTTTGCCATTTTGATAGATAAAATAATGCATTTCTTATTTTAATCTTCATTTATAAACTAATTATTTTATATGTTTATTGGCCATTTTTATTTGTTCTTTTGCAAATTAACTTTTTAAGTCCTTTATCCAATTTTCTATAGGGATATGGCTTTTTCATTTTATTCAAAATATTTTAACATTTATTTGTACATATGTGTGGGGTGCAATGTGTTGTTTCAATACGTGCATATACTACACAATAGTTCGCTTAGGGTAGATAGCATAGTTTTGTACCCATTAGTCTACCACTTCTCCTCCTCCCTCAACTTTTCTTATTGCCTCATGTAAATTCATTGTATATAAAGAGTTTTAAATCTTTTTCTAGATATGCTGCAAATTTTTCTCTAGTTTTTCATTTGCTTTTTACTTCTGTTTATGACGTTTTGGGCACACAGATTGTTTTAATATTTTAGTGTGCTCGGATATGTCTTCTGACCTTATTGTCATAAAAAAGGAAGATCAAGATTATGTAAATATCTACCCATTTTACTTATATCATCTTCTAGTATTTATGGAGATTGTTATTTTATTATTTATATCTTAAATACATTTGAAATTCATTTTGAAATATGGTATAACAAAAAGATTCTGACTACCCCATGGGTGCATTTTGTTCTTGGTTAAATCACTAAATCTCTCAAATCTCACTTTCTCCATCTGTAAATTGAGTATATATCAGAATAACAGAAGAGGTAGAAATTCTAAATAAGATTCATGAGCATATGAAAACTCACTGTACTATAAAGGGTATATCTTCTATCACTGACAAAAAACTAATTTTCTCTTACAATCAGTCAGTTCCACAGATGTTTACTTGGTTTTTGTTTTCAATCACACCCTATGTAGAGCTATTCTTATGGCATGTGTTTCCTAAATGCACATTCAATAACTTTAATTTTTAAGCCCCTTGATTTCTTGTTTTATTTTGGCTAGATGAACCTAAGGCCCAAATTTGAATGACCTCTTACCAGTTTCTCATCAAGGTTTAATTGCTTTTTGTAGCCTCTACTGCAGGCCATGTTAAAAGAATTACAGTGTCAAGTTAAACATAGAGAGTAACATTTATGCATTGGAATTGGCACGTCCCTTATATAACTTCACTTTTTAGAGAATGAGCAAAGGAGAAATGAGCTTTCACACTGTTTTGAAGTGATATATTCATGGATTAATTATATTAGTGAGGTTAGCAGTGTTAACTAATTATAAACTTAAACAATTTGGGATGCATATAGGTTATAATTGGTTTGTGAAAATGGCTAGCACTGGAGCAATAACACATAACTTATATAAACTCTGAGAAAATCTTGTTTCAATTAATACCATTTTGTAGATATAGAATCATCCATAGTTTTACTGATGATCTTTATAGATTATTTCATAGGTATTTTTTAAACTATAAAACATTTTTTACATTCGACTATTTTCCTCCAGATGTGACTAATTACTAATACAAGATTTTTAAAAACTTCTTCTGTTTATGAATAATTAACCTTTTATTTAGGGCATTAAGCACTGTCTTGGGCCTGTTCATTGCAGACTACATTGCTAATTCGTTACTGAGTATCAATGGGGATTAATACAATGTACGAGGTATAAATATTATCCATAAGGAAAATTATAAAGTATTTGGTTTCCATATGAATTGTGTTTAAATAAAGCCAGTAGCTACTTTACCTCAGAAAATTATGATATTTGTGGTAGGGGTAAAAGGCAAAATGAGAAAATTATCAGTGCACCTCACTAGGGGGAAGAAAAAAAAGATTAAAATTTAAATTTTAAGAAACTGAGGGTCTGGTATATTTGACAGCTTGAAAAGAAAATGTCCTTATTTGAGCCTAAATCATTGCATACCCACCTCACTAATGAAGTTAACCTTGATGATGATGTGTTCGCTTGTCAAGGCCAGCTTGGGGGATTAATGAAACCTAAACCAGAAAGTGCTTTCAGTTTCACATAGGGAATATGAGATTGGCTGCTAAGGAGAGATGATATTTATAGGAAGGAATGAAGTAGTGGAGATAGATTCATTTTTAAGAAGGTTGGATAGTGTTTCTTTAATCACTTCATCCCCACACCCTCAAATGTGTGGCTCCTATATATGCCCTTTCTGTCATAAAACACTTAATCCATAACACTTCTTTCTTTTCAAACTGCCCCGCTTTATCGTTTCTGGGCTATATTCTCCCACATCCAAATTTAGTATTTTTTCCACAGTACTTCAAATTTGCAGCTGCTTCTTGTTCTAAAGCATTTCGTGTCTTCTCAACTGACAGTGTCCCTGCCCCTCTCTATTTTTAATCTTCAGTGTTCGGCCATCTGTTTTTCTCTTTCTCACATGCACAAATGCCTTCCATCAACCCTATACTCCCTGTGTTGCTTTGCCTCCAAGTTACAGCTTTTACAGTTGGATAAAGTCAGTTATAAATGTATATTTGCCAATAAACTACATGACCAAACACCATAAACTGGACAAAGTCCTTTAGGTGGTATCGATGGATTTGTGAGATTGATGTTGTCTTATTTTACACAGAGAAGGGAATTTTCAGAGCTGAGAAAAATAAAGTCAGTTTACCTCTATAAAGTAATACAGAGTAAAGCAATAGTAAAGTCACTTTCATGAAAATAAGTTCCAAAGAGATCTTTGAGAAGTGGAGATACTGAGAAAGTTCTTCTGAGTGGCAGTAAAGTTACCAAAGATGGGTGAGAAAGCATATATATTTAATCATTGCTTAGCAAAAGTAGGACTTTTTCAAGCACTTAAGGAAAAGATTGCATGATGAAGCACAATTTCCCTGACTTCTCAAATCTAGACTTTATTTGAGAAATCCTATACATTTCCATTATTATAAGAAAAAAAAGAATATCACCATAGAGAAATATAAGTGTTCTTTCACTTAATTTAGTCTTGTCACTTTCTCTTTCTGTGGGAATATCACTCAATCCAGCTCATTATTTAAAAGACATGCAAGGTTTTTGATAGCTATGGAAATAGCCTATGACATGACATAGTGTTTTTTATCTGTCTAAAATTTCTTTTGTCTCTGGCTTTACCTAATTGATCTTGAAACAGGGTTATTTTACATAATCTTATATTTAGGGCCTTTAAAATCAACATCTCTCATTAACAAATGATAATGCAAAGCCATTATTATAGTACAATGAAATAGTTATGGAATAATATCATTCTCCCCCATTATATATGTGCTACCTAGTTATTTAGTGCCAGTCACACAATAAACCTGTTGTTCTATAGTGGATCAAGCTAACACTATGATTTCAACCTTAGGACTCCAATGAAAATAAATTATTTGGTCCCGTTTTGTGATTTTCTTCTAATAATTCTCAGAAGAATGAGAGGCAATTTTAATGTCATTCTGGTTTATGAAAGACTATAAACTTTAAAAATTTCATAACTTTGAACATTAACCATTTCAATATTCTGCACATTGATTGGCTTCATTTGTACGTTTTCCCACCCCAGCTAGAGAAGGTGTAAATAGTGGAAAACAGATATGGCTAATGAATCATACTTTGGGACATGGAAAATGTCAAAGTTGTAGAGTTTATTATTATCTTCTTGAGACTATATAGGACATTAAAATTCTTGTGACAAAAAATATAATGAGAACTATAAATAATAAACAGTACAACATAAATTTTCTTGTGACGATGATTATAAATAAGGATAGAGAATACTTAACCCATTGCCATTATTATCAGAAAAAAAAGACTGCTGCATTGATCTTTATCTTTCTTTTTTGTGTTTAGGAGCTATTCAAGCCACAAAGAATAAAAAGAAAGCATATACATGTTCAAGAGTTTTGAATACATTGTTTTATGACCACTTTCCAAAATGAATAGCATATCATGGTTCAAGATTAATATTGGTTCATATTACACCAGAATAATTTAAAAATAGCAATTTTAAAGCAAGTCGTCTGTTTAAAAATAGATGTTTTGCTGTCATTGAGGACACTGGCACGTGTGATAACAAAGTATTATAGTATTTCTGGGCAGAAGCCATGAATAATCAAAAATATTTGCATTTCACTTGCATTTAACAGCAGGATACCAGGCTTATCCCATCCTTGCATATACAAAACCTGTTATATAAGCACTGAGCTCTACATAAACTAAAGAACACATATTTATCCTACAGAGGTATAAACAAAGCTCCAACACTTCAATTTGTTAATAGATATTCTTTGTTGCTTCCTATAGGTGTTCATTGTTTAGTAATGGCATAAGAAATAACTAACACACTGGGAAAGTGAACAGAGCATTGAAAAGGAGCAGATTGTGTTGGTGGCACTTTCTTGTTCTAGTGAGTTTGTCATGGATTGCTTTAGTTGTAAATGAAGTCATTCCGAGCGTTTATTTGAGCTACTTCCGTTAAGAAGGAAAACAGATCCTGTCCTTGTGTCACTTATCACACATTTTGGCAACTCTCTAGAGATGCAGCACTGCCGTTGACATAGCAACTTGATTTCTTGTCAAAATATCTTTTAACATCTGGCTCAAAAAAATTTTTTGATGACTTATAAGGATGCCAAACTCCTCTGTTCATTAAGGCTGAAAATTCAATAAGTGTTGGATACGCTGGGACTAAGTTACCTCATAGTGAGCAGCTGTCGAATGATTTGCTGAATACTTCTGCTCAACCCACCACACTGAATGGATGGAATAGTGCCAGCTTTAGGGCATACACAGAGTGAGAGGAATTCTATCAAGCCCTATCCAGATGCTCCTGCTAAGCCTTGCAGTACCACTTGTACATTTAGAATGACCTATTATGAAACAAATGAAGAAAAAGAAACTTCATGAATCCGTGTGTCCTTGCAAGAGTAGCAAAGAACCCATTGTTGGTGCTAAAAACACATTAATAGTTGTGCTAATAAGGTGAGTGTCTTTTGGATCTGCAGGTTTTATCAGCCTCTAGCTGACTGGTGACGTCACCTACACCATCAACTCTGGACATGAAAAATGCTTATTTGAAGAATTGTCCTCTGGAGACACTTATAATTTAGCAGTTCTTCATCTACAGTGGCACTATGTTTTAGGGTACTTTGCTATATAGCGAATCAAATTATACAGCTTTCAGAATGTTCATCCTTCCCTCCTACACACTGTGCCCATATCTTTATCACTTGAATTTGCGAAACTCCCTTCTGGCATTTTATAATCTCTCAGAACCATTATTGTAAGGGGGTTAGTGTAGCAAATTATGAGGAGTACAAACACAGCAGTATCAGAAAATAGTTCCATGTGTGCAAAATATTTTCATTTTCATGTAAAAGTTCTGAACATGTAGTAGTCCTTTCTTCAGAGAATGTGTGAAGGGATCAGCCCTCTTCCACCTTGTCCCTAAACTCTTATTAAGCCAGTCCTATATACACTATGTACTTAGCAACAGTGAAAAGTTGAGTAGCAAACACTAGTTCACGTTGGAGCAGTGATCTAATATTCTCGCTTCTCCTCCCCACTCATTTCTTTCTTAGCCTTTCAGCCTGGTTCTGCCTCCAGCTGACTGAAATGCTGGCTCTGTTGTTACTCTCATGTCATTATAATCTGGCTCCTTTTACTGTGTGTGCATTTTTCTCTATTATCTGAACTTTAGCCTTCCTTTATGGACCCTTATCTTAATTTACCCATCCAGCTCTGAGCCAGTCTCATAGGCTTAGGTAGGTAGGAATTCCCCAATCTAGTCTTGGCCTAGAAAGAACCCAACTGCCCCTCCCCTCAGTCACACTGCAGGGCAACTCAATGGAAACCAGTGACAGGGACTCAACTAAGCTGTTTAGGAAACATCCACATGGTTCTGTTTTAATTACCTTAAAGGTAGGAAACAGAATCCAAGGTTTAGGTTCCCAGTGTCATTTTAAAAAATGTAATTCACAGTATTTCAAACTTCAGAATCTTTATTGAATCTCCAAGTATGTAAGGCACATTAATGCTAAACAGAATGTGAGAGGGTAGGGGGTTTCAAATATAAAAGCATGAATTAGTCACCGCTTTCCCTAACCCTTCTTTTCTTCTTTAATTTTTGCCATCAGTTGTGGTCTTTGTTTGAGCATGCAGGAGCTGGCATTCCCCCAGGACACAAATGGGCAAAATAAGAAGGCAGTGGAGGGCCAAATATCTGGGGAGGCACAAAAGCTATAGGCATAGAGAGAAACGGATTGAAAGTCGGAGGTCGAGGAGGTATGAAACAATGAGCAGCAAAGCAAGAAGGCAAACCTGCAGTACTGGAAGACACCACCGGCATAGGTGTTGGCCAATTATCCACGGGCTGCCTCGTGCCTCCAAGTGGGAAGGAAACGTGAGCCAGCCTTCCTTTGCAGACCATTCTAGCATTACCTGGAGGCACCTCCATCATTATCCCTGATCTAAGTGTGGGAATATGCTGAGGGCCTCTTACTTGTGGGCCCCTGGGTGGAAAGAACCCTTTACTTCGTGGCAAAGCCACATATAACCTTGCATTATTGCCACCTATCTCAGTGCCCCCATTGATGACCCTTGTGCCCCCTACCATAAGTGCGGGAGGGCCGCCAGAGACTTCACGGGATACATTAATAGAATTCTGTGCCTTCTGCCTCCAGCCTGCCAGCCCCTCAGAGCTGTTTACTTCTGCTGTTGCTAGGGACTCTTCCACAACAGCAGGTGGTGGCCCATAGGGGTGCATGAGAGCTCTGGAGCTATCCACAGGAACACAGGATTCTTTTCCCTCAGAGGGGTGCTCCAGTTGCTCTCTTGACAGATCGGTCAGCATACTGAAGGGAGGTCTCAGTGGGACGTGAGGGTGGCCCCAGGACTCCACATCATCCTTTGGCATGGAGCTCGGACACTGCAGGGATATGTCCTGGCGCAGCTCCCGGTTTCCATTTTTGTCCACAGCTACCACTATGGGTGAACGGCCATGCCCTCCAAAGCTTGCACAAACAGAAATAAAAGTTAATGAAGTGCACTGACCAGAATATACCTGAAATATATGATTGGCTAAACTCACAGGAATATATCAAGGAAAAAGGCAGTGCCCTCTCTCTTCCTACGTGTAGTCAAGCATATACTTCCTCAGTCCACTGGCCTTTTCCCAGGCAGCTCTTTTAGAACCAGTCTACATGATTGTCCATCATGGCTGCCCTGTGAGCTTACTCCATTTTCCATTCCCCCACCTTCCCAAGAAAGCAAGGAAGCCTAGAAAACCCAGACAGCTTCTTGGCAGGCATATGATAGAAAATAACAGCTCTTTCATGTCCCCATAAAATCTATGATCTACTAAGCCCAATATTCAGATTCTGGCTGCAGTGTTCTGGAAAGCCTTCTGAGGAAAACATATTTTTCCCCACAAAATCGAAGAAAGGTTAGTTACATTAACACACACTCCAGTTTTTTTAAGCATCAAAAAACATTCTTTTTGAAGCATCATTCAACATTCACACTGAATTTTCTTAAAATTGCCTTTCATTCAACTCATAACACACCCTAGAGTAAGAATTTTCTCATGTTTAAGCCCTACTGTTTAGACTAGAAATTTGCCAACTTTTGTTTCAAAATTACACTTAAAAATTGTCATCCTTAAATACTGTACTTTTAGTACCTAAATTTATATCCTTGAAGTTTTTTTTTTCTGTGATTCTCCTCCCACACCCCCTCCAACCCACTCGTCCCTGTACAAGTTACATTGCAAAGCAATTCAAACTGCCTTTGCCTTCAAAATTAAACAGTTGTAACTCGGTTTTGTACTTACACATTTTCAATACAAGCCATGAAGAAATTTGATTGGGATAGATAGCCTTCTTCGGGTGATGGAGAAAACCAGCTGAATGCCCACAAAGGCCAGCTCAGTCTGGAGAAATGACTCGTGCTTCTCCCTTAGAGAGGCTTAGCAACTTGAATGAAGCCAGAGACCAACTGCTTCTTTCTAGATCTGGAGTTCTCTTTCTGGGGTTACCAGTTGCTAGGGAAGGGAGGGAGAAAAGGAGCAGAGCGGGGGAGGAGATAAATCTGTGACACTCCTTTGAAGCTAAATGTAGGACTGCTTTTTGCACAGTAGTACATGGATGGCAAAGAAAATCTTTACGTTAACTCTGGTGCAGGCCAGTTGGAAAGAAAAATGATTCCACAAACATAGACAGTCATAGAGACATGATCCTTTGTTAAAAGTTATTTCTAAAATTTCAGTTATTAAAGGTAGTTGTTAAATTTCCTCCTCAAATTTGGACACACATACAGTAAGCAGAGGACCACGCTTATTTTTGTAATTTAAACTTCCAATTTGGGGAATGCATACTATTAACTTTGTAAAAAAACAAAGGTTTTGGGAGGGTTAGATTGCTTTTCAATCTGTGAAGACGAAAGAAATAGCACAATAAGAAAATCATTCTAAGAATCATCTTGGATTTTATTTTTTAGCTCCTCAGTTTTCAATTCTTTTCTTCATCCTGCCTTCTAGTTTATCAGCTCTGTATGTGTGTGTGTATTTCCTGTAATAGAGCTCTGGAGATTACTTGATAGATGAGGAGAAGGGAATAAAAGGCATAAGTAGTATGATAAATTTATTATTATTTATATTAGCTCATTTTGCCTTGTAATTTTATTTGCATAAGCCACTTTCTGTTCTTCCAGCCTAAATTTCATCCATCTCCCCTTCCTTAAGCAAGTATACTTCCCCAGCTTTTATATTCTGCTGTCTAACTACAGATTAATTGTTCTGAAATTACAATGGCTATCCCCTCACCCAAGATTACTAAGGTTGCTTCAGGATAAAGCCAAAAACGTGGCCCACTTTCTTAAATTTACCTAATATTCATGCTGGGCAGACTAGATCCTGAAGACTGTCTTTTCTTTATTTTTAATATCAGTTCATGCTGCTGTAGCTTAACAGTGATGTGTATGTCTTTTTCTTAAATTGGCGTGTGTATGTGTGTATGTGTGTTTGTGTGTGTGAGAGAATGCGAAGGGGGAGAGAGAGAGAGAGAGAATAATGCATAAGTACAAGGTACTAATGCAAAATAATGGTCAGTGTTGCAAAGCAACACAACTCGTGATGGAAATGACCTTTGGGTCTCCAAGTCCACACCTTCCCGCCAGGGTGCTTTGTCTCTGTCTATACACTACTGTTTTTAACTCATTGAAAGATGAAAGCAGCATGTTTCCAACACGTTTCCCAGAGGAATCTGTGCACTTGACTAGCATGCTTCACTGTTAAGGAATCTCTTAATTCCCCAGCTTCAGTTGCTATTCTTGCTTCAGTTTTTTATATTCCTTGTCCTTACATAAAAGAAAACTCATTATTAGCAATGTAGTTGTGGTGAAGTGTTAAAGTCCTTTTAGCACTTGCCATATGAGAGGGAAAAATGCAACTTAGGTAATGGCTGCTAATAGTTGGCAAATCATATCTACATAAATAGTTTATGTATGAGAGGTTGCATTTTTTTCTGAGTAATGACAACAAAGCCCCAGGAACCCTGTTATGCTTATCAAATTATTGTAATGATGGGCTATTTTTACTTGAAATGCCTGTTTAGTAAGATATCATCTTAATTGCGTAACATAAGGCTGAAGTGTAATATAGAGACCAAATATCTGGGAACAGTGACAAAGCTCATGGCACCTGAGAATTTTCCAAAGCCATAGTAAGTATCATAAATTTGTGGATATTAGCTCATATTTTGTCTTGTAATTTTTTGCTTTTGTGCAAACAACACATTTACTGAATGTCTACTGCATGCATTTACTGTTGTGCTAAGTATGGATTATAGCCAAAAAGTTAAATATGCAATCCATAGTGACTTCAAGTAATATTCAAATTTTCTTTTGAGAAAAAAATAACATCTATAAAAAAATAACAGAATAACATAAAAAGAACAGACAGAGGCCATTAGCTGCATTGTATCACCTAAGACTACAACGGAAATTCAGAAGAATGAACTATAATTGTGGGTTAAAGTAGTTGTGACATTTTTCATGAGAAGTTGAAACTTCAGTTGTGTTTTGGAGAATGCATACAGTATACACGGGCTGAGGAAGATATGGCATTCTATGCTGTATTAGTCCATTTCTGTTGCTTAAAATAAAATACATGGAACTTGGTAATTTAGAAGAAAACAGAATTTATTCCTTACAGTTTCAGAGGCTAGGAAGTCCTAAGTCCAGCGAACACATCTGGTGAAGGTTTTCTTTGGTGGTGACTTCAGTGACAGCAGGATATCACACATTGTGAAATGGCAGAGCAGAGAGAACAGAATCTTCATGCTCTCCTTGCAAAGGCCTCAGAACCACGCCCCTGACCACCATTTTTAATCCATTCACTATGACATGGTCCTACAATCCAAACACCTTTCAAGGCCCCACCTTGAAATTACCATAACAGGACTTCCCATCTGCAACAGTTAACGGTGGGGATTAAGCCTCAGTAAGGTTGGGGGGAAGGGCATCCAATCTACAGCATATGTGAAGAACAGGTATAGAGGTAGGAAGGAAGGAAAGATTTGGCATTTTGTAGTTTAGAATTTTAATCTGAACTAGGGCTCATATTTGGCAGAAATAGAAATATAAAGAGCCAATTGGACCCTCTAGAGATAGAGACCAACCAGATAATTACTGAAGTCGTACTCATCAAACAATATTTGAAGGCTCTCAAATTTTAACATAAAACATGAAATGAGAGTTATTTCAAAACCTATATTTTGACAAAAAATCTCTCAGGCTACCTCAACTATCCATTGGACTTTGATAATGAAGTAATAAAGTATATGAATTTTTCCTTTGTTTGATTGAATGACTGTTTTGGGGAAGAAAAAAATGGGTAATGGAGGTTCAGGATTTTCTAACATGTAGCTTGGTTGTGAAGCAACTGTCTTTGTCCATTTTCTCCTGCTGTAACAGAATATCCAAGACTGTCAGTTTATAAAGAAAAGAACTTTATCTCCTATAGTTTTCAAAGCTGAGAAGTTCCGTATCAAGGGGCTGGCATCCGTCGAGGTCCTTTAGGCTAATTTGTCCCATGATGGAAGGCAGAAAGACAAAGGAGTGTGTGTGCACAGGCACGCGTGCATGAGAGAGAGAGAGAGAGAGAGAGAGAGAGAGAGAGAGACAGAGAGAGAGAACCAAACTTGCTTTTATAACAATCCACTCTGGTGATAGCAAACGACTCCCACGATAACCACATTAATCCATTCATGAGGGTGAAGCCCTCATGGCCTAATTACACCTTAATGATCCCACCTCAATTTCTGCACAATGGCAATTAAATTTCAACATGAGTTTTGAAGGGTACATGCAGACCATAGCAGCAGCTAAGCTAAAAAGACCTTTCATTACCCATCACCTCTTATTTCATGACTCAGCTCCAGCTATTAGTCATGTTTCTTTTGAAAGATTTTGAGGAACTATATTGAAATGCTCAATGAGGCTCGTACATGGATATATTTACTTTTGCACAGCAATTATGAGGGTATTAAAAATGTGGTGTTATGCCAAAATCACATTGTTGTTTTTTCCAAAGAAATCTTGCAGATGTGTAAGTGCAAGCAAAGTATCATTTAAAATACATTCTTTATCTTTTGTTTAGAAAAATAATCCAGGAGATAAAGACATAAAGATTAATTTCTCTGTTTCCATCAGGCTAATAAGGAGGTGATGAGGAGATTTTCATGTTGATCTCTGGGGAGACAGTTGTTAAAAAAGTCCTATCCATTAACTCACTTTCAAAATGTAATGTCGCTATGTCAGTGGAAAGCTTTCTAAGTTTAGGATGTCTAAAATGTACTTCTAGAAGATAGACCAGATATCTTTAGAGGTCCGTGGCTATTTAATTCAATATATTAAAGCACAGGATTCATGAAAGCATGATATTATCCCATAATGGGCCAGGCAGCATTATTCAGTTGCACAATTATAGGCAGTAGTCTGTCCTCTCTATCACCAGCTGTCCTGCAAAGTCTGTGGTAAGTGATGAGGATGAACAGGTGAGAGTGTGGCTATTTTACCACCAACACTGGCAAAAGCAACCAACAAAATATGCCTCACTGCTATTTGTATAAAGTTCAAAAGAATATAATTGCTTTTCTTGAGTTCTTTGCTTCAGATTTTTGTTTTAAATATTTGCTTTAAGTCCAGCAAACTATGACAATTACTTCAAAACAGGTTTTTTTCTTATGCAATCAGAAGCTATCAGAAGTTCCTTCAATTAAAATTTCTCTTAACCTCCTGCAAGTCAGAACTGGAAACTAAGTAGCAGCAGGATGAGTCAGCTGATAAATAAGAAAGGAAATGGAAACTGAGATTTATTTATTTATTTTTTACCACTTACTGTGTGATACACATTTGAGATATACAATGTCTCATTTAATACTCACAGCAAACCTTTAAGTTAGTTATTATTATACTCATTTTATAGATGAGGGAAAAGAGAATTGCTGAAGTTAAGTAGTAGTAAATGGTAGACAATACTCAGACACAGCTGATCTGACCACAGAGCCCATATTTCTTCAATTGATCGACATGGCCTCCTAATTGTAGTTTTCAGTCAATCACAAAAGTGGCTCACATCAAAATATGTGTACCAGATCTGAGTTTAGTTTCTTTAATTCATGGACTTATTGACACTAATCCAGAGGTATAATATCTTCAGTGAAATGAAGATATTATCCAAGCCGTAATGCTCACATCTCTGAAAGCCTGACTATGCAGGAATGCAGCAAGTGACTGCATCATTAGGCATTTGGTGGTCATCAAGCAAGAAGGTGAAGACTGAAAATGCTGTCATGGAACAACTGGGTTGGTGACAGAGGAAAGGACTTGGTTATAGGATTGCACTGAGTGATCATTTCTGAGTAACTAATGGTAATATAAGTCTAGTAATACCAATATTAAGATTAAAGTTAAGCTTTTGAGCTGCAGATATAGGGTCCCTCAAATTTTTCCCATGGTGTTCTGGTGGGACTAGGGTGAAACTGAGCTCATGCCTTTTGCATGCATTCATTAACATTAAAATGGTGTCATACATATATGTGTGTGTGTATATATATATATATATACGTGTGTGTGTGTGTGTGTGTGTGTGTGTGTATTTGCCATGTCAGAATTAATTACTAGGCCCAGGAGATGAAGGCATACTTAATTTCTTAAGAGCTTGGTTTGAAAAACAAAGGCTAAGAATAGTTTCTTCTTCCTTCTGATTAAGACACTAGAAATTCATGTTGAAAGCATTTTATCAATTTATTAAAAATGAATGTGTGCTAAGTTGCTAGGAGCTTTGGATCTGGAATCAGAAGAGCCCAGATCTGGGTTCAAATCTCAGCTTGCCAGCTTATAATCTATGTGACCTTGGACAGGCTTCTTAACCTCTCCGAACCTCATTCTCCTCATCTGTAAAGTGGTATTATAGAGAGAATTATATTGTCATGTGTGAAAAGTGACTGTTACATATTAGGTGCTTGAAATGTAATCCTTCCCTTATACATACTATACTCAGTTTTCTTTTTTGTAAAATAGGGATGATAATACCTCTCCTACATATTTCAGGGTTGTTGAGAGAATTAAATATGATAGTTATTTCAAATTGCTTTGCAAACTGAAAATCACTTCACATGTTAGGCTAATATAACAACGGGTGATACTTCTGTGGCAAGAAGATCTTTTTAGTACATTTTAAATAGCACCATGTAGGTGAACACCTATTTCGCCTACATATATGGCCATTTTTCATTTCCTAAATCATTAACATGGGAAGGATTAACCACAACATTTAACAGAACCCCATGGTGTAAAATGCTTTAAACTTTTCAATTGGCACTACATAAATCTCAACCATTTTTGTATTTAATGCACTACCTGTGTTAGAATAAAAAGTCTACATTTTTGTATTTGACTACATATTTAATTGGGCTTCAGAATCTTGTGTTTCACAGCAGGAATCACTGAAAGACCCTGTGATGACTAGAGAGAAAGACCTGGGGGGGGAGAGGGGAAGGTTACTTGGTTTCCTGATAGTGAAGATTTGATTGATTCTCCAAACAGTTTGTTACTATAGGAAAATACAGTTTTTCTCACCCCATTTGCACCTCCCCATACCTTTCTCAAGTGGTCAAATAAATAGCTTGCTGGAGAAAGTGTAACACTTTTATAGACTGACTATAATTCAGCTTGTGGGAAAATTTGCTGATGAAACTCAAAATTAAACTAATAATAAAGCCCATCCAGAGAGACCATTCTTAATTCTTATCTGAATTATGTTATTTGCCCATGTTGCTGACATACGAGTTTGTTTAAAGGGTCTAGATAATAGTACGTGCTATGTAGTGATCTATTTGCCTTTTTTGAACGATTTCAGATCTTCCACCTCTAGATTTTAGAGTAACAAATTGATATGTGTGTTTATTTAGGGGAAGAGCTCATCAGACAAACAGATCGCACTGTGGAGGGCCTAGCAATGGAAGAGGACCTCTAGAAAATTTCTAGAGGATAATGCAGGAATCTTACCAAGGTAGCAAAGTCTCAACAGCCCTATACCCATATCTGAACCAAAGTGATTAACCCTTCTAGAGGCACTGGGTCACTCTACATATGGTAAAACCAGAGGAAATGGAGGTATTGGGTATTTTACTGTTTCAGAATGACCTGGGCCCTTAGTTACGTCTTTGGTTCCCACATTTTACTGAGTATCAGATTCACCTCGATATCTTGTTGAAATAACATATTCCTGGGCTTCACCTCTGAGGTTCTAATTTAACTGATCCATACTGGGGCCGTTATCTGCAGATTAAATTCTTATTTATTCTAATGAGGTGATCTTCAGACCACACAGAGAAATACAGACTAGATTGTGTAGCTTTGTAGCCTAGCCTTCTAGGGATAGGCACAGCCTTCTAGAGGGTAGTCTCTTTATCTAGGTCTAAACCACTGACTAAAGAGTGGGACACTGGAACATGAAATCCTTTTAACCATATCCTGTGCCTCATGTTTCCATTGGTTCATAAGCCTACAAATATCATTATTACCTTTGAACAGATGTATTAAGTTTAGCTCATGTAGAACAGCAGTTCTGAAAGTGTGGTCTGGGGAAAACTGCACTCCCCCATCCTTTCAGAGGATCCACAAGGTCAAAATAGGATGGATTTAGAAAGTGAAACGAGTCAGGAACAGAAAGAGAAATATCACATGTTCTCACTTATTTGTGGTAGCTAAAAATAAATAAGTAAATACACAAATAAACTGGGAGGGAAGAAGACACAACAATTACAATTCCTTGAAGTTGATACAAGGAGTGAACAGATATGAGGTTGTTGGGAGGGAGGGGGGTTTTATTTATTTATTTACTTTTAAATTTTATTTTATTTTGTCAATATATAATATGGTTGATTATTGTGGCTCATTACCGAAACCTCCCTCCCCCCTCTCTCCCAACAACCTCATATCTTTTCACTTGTCATAACAACTTCAAGGAATTGTGATTGTTGTGTCTTCTCCACCCCCCCAGTTTATTTGTGTATATATTTGTTTATGTTAAGCTCCCTCAAATAAGTGAGAACATGTGGTATTTCTCTTTCTGTGCCTAACTCATTTCATTTAATATAATTTTCTCTAGGTCCATCCATGTTGTTGCAAATGGCAGTATTTCATCCTTTTTTCATAGCAGAGTAGTATTCCATAGTGCAGATATACCACATTTTCTGTATCCACTCATCTGAGGATGGACATTTGGGCTGGTTCCAACTCTTAGCTATTGTAAAGAGTGCTGTGATGTACATTGGAGAACAGGTATACCTTCGACTTGATGATTTCCATTCCTCTGGGTATATTCCCAGCAGTGGGATAGCTGGGTCATATGGCAGATCTATCTGCAATTGTTTGAGGAACCTCCACACCTTTTTCCATAGAGGCTGCACCATTTTGCAGTCCCACCAACAATGTATGAGGGTTCCTTTGTCTCCACAACCTCGCCAGCATTTATCGCTCACAGTCTTTTGGATATTATCCATCCTAACTGGGATGAGATGGTATCTCAGTGTGGTTTTGATTTGCATTTCCCGAATGTGAAGTGATGATGAGCATTTTTTCATGTGTCTGTTGGCCATTTGTGTTTCTTTCTTTAAGATATGCCTATTCAGCTTCTTTGCCCATTTTTTAATTGGGTTATTTGTTTTTTTATTCTAAAGTTGTTTGAGTTCCTTGTATATTCTGGATTTTAATCCTTTGTCAGATGTATATTTTGCAAATATTTTCTCCCACTCTGTTGGTGGTCTTTTAACTCTGTTAATTGTTTATTTTGCTGTGTAGAAGCTTTTAGCTTGATATAATCCCATTTGTTTATTTTTCCTTTGGTTGCCCATGCTTTTGGGGTAGTATTCATGAAGTCTATGTCCCACAAAGCTATAATAACCAAAACAGCATGGGACTGGCATAAAAACAGACTCACGGATCAATGGAATAGAATAGAGAATCCAGAAATCAACCCACACACCTACAGCCATCTGATCTTTGACAAAGGCACCAAGCCTATTCACTGGGGAAGAGACTGCCTCTTCAGCAAATGGTGCTGGGATAACTGGATATCCATATGCAGGAGAATGAAACTAGACCCATTCCTCTCACCATATACCAAAATCAACTCAGTATGGATTAAAGAATTAAATATACACCCTGAAACAATAAAACTTCTTAAATAAAACATAGGAGAAACAGTCTAGGAAGTGGGATTAGGCCGTAAGTTTTAGAACATGTGTATCATTTAACCAAGCAGTTTCAAATATGAACCAGTTAATGTAAATTGATAAGATTGCTCCCAGATCTCAAGGAAATCTGGATTCTGGTTAGAATACTCAGATTCTTATGTTTTGGCCTCTTCTTCTTATCTCCTTAAGATAGAAAGGAGCAGGGGCCGGCCCGGTGGTGCACTGGATAGTGCGCCGCTTGGGAAGCGCGGCGGCACTCCCGCCCGAGGGTTCGGCTCCCACATACAGACCGGTTCCAAGTCAGCAAGTACTTAGTGAATGTCTCCTGTATTATCAATACTATGCAAGCTATTGTAAATGAGATTTAAAAAAATTTTTTTCTGACTCAAGGAGCTTACATTCACTTGAGGAAAATGAAATTAAATAGCACATCAAATAAATGCCTAATTGCGAAGTGTTTACTTTATAACTTTTTAGAACATAATCAAAAGCAGAGTTGGTGAGAGGTAAGCAATCTAACCATAGGTTTCTTGGAAGAGTCAGAACTGCAGCTGTAGATTGAAAGCTGAAAAAGATTTAGATAAAAATTTGCTCAAGTTAAATCTGTCCCCAAAAAACTACTGCAGATAGGATTTCATGGGTTTTTTTTGTTTGTTTTTGTATCTTTCTATATTGTTTGATTTCGATTTATTTTTTACAAAGAGTACATATCATTTTACAAAACAATAACATTATTTTAAAACAAACAAAAAAACTAGTCACCTAATAATATCCAGATGATTCAGTAATATCCAGATGATTCGGGCTTAAAACAAGCTAAAAAACTTGCCTCACGGCTTTAGAAATTAAAAAGGATTTTTTTCACAAGTAGATTTAACTCAGATAATTGTCACCAGCCTTTGTTTTCGCTTGTAGCCTTTGGTTAAAGCTATGTAAAGAATTCTTACCAAAACATGGCTTCAAATTCAGATTTTCCTTTGTTCCTAAACTAGTATTCCCACCTGATTTTTAACACCTATAGGTGTTTTGTGGTGATGGTTGTTTTTATTTTTTGTTTGTTTTGGCTCTGTTTTATGAATTTTTAACTGATCACTTTATTTCAAACAGACTGTCATGTCCTAAGTCTCAAGTGCTCCCCAGGGAGTTTCAGGTAGCATTACATATGGAATTCCAGTTGCTGGATTGCTTTAGCAGAGCTCTGTACCAGACTATTGGAAGCTTTTCCAACTGCTCCAAGGAAGGAACCAACGTCTTTTCTCTATTCAAGACTGATCATCATTTACTATTTAATTTAAATTGTCCTCATGATGACCATTCACATATATCAGTAGTGAATAAAAGCAGTAGTTCCTGTTTTTGCTAAAATTGTTGGACTTTATTTTTGTAATGGGAAATAAAATCACCTTCATTACTATATTTGGATGTGTAGGGTAAAAAGGAAAGCTTCCTTTCTGCCCTCTAAAGACTCACTGAAACAACTAATAGACATATTAGAAGGGGAAAAAAAGCATACAAAACTTAATTAACATGCATAATCATGGGGTAATCACAGAAGAATGATTACTTGATAACCCGGTGAGGTACAGATGCTTATATACCCATCTTCATAGGGGATAGGAGAGATGAAGAAGGTAGGCAATTCTTTTGATGGATAGTGAATGATTATTAAGAATGAATGACCTGTGAAATGGAAATTAACTTGTAAATGATTCTCTTTGCAATATGAATGAGCCCAAGAGGCAGACATCATCCTGTAAAAAAAAGAGTTCGCCCAGGTGTGGTTTCATTTCTCAGTTTTTTTTTTTTTTTTTTGTCTTTAATAGATAATGAAATTTCAAGATGGGGACGAAAGGCAATTGTGTTCTCTTTGGAGGGTTCAGTCTTAAGCTGGGTAAGAAAACTTGAGAGAACAGCCTCATTCTGTACTTTAGGAGAGACAGAAAATTGAGAAACAGGAGGAGGGTAAGGTTAGAGACAACTTGATGCTGCTTCTTTAGTTCAGCATGTCAAAGTGCTATATTTTGTGTTATCATTTTCTAAGCTTCAGCACGTCGCTTTAGCGTTGTTAAGAAAGGTCCCGAAATAAGACTTTCTCAAGGGTCTCTGTCTACCCAGTTGCAAGAATACTGTTTCTATGTGTTTACTGTATATCATATTGCACAATTGTTTGGTTTCCATAATATTACAACAACAATAATTTTGATTTCCTGCTTTTTCCACTCTGTATTTCCAAAAAAAAAAAAAAAAAAATCAACTTGATTTCACTGGACTTGAGAAAACAGCAGGGGAAAGAAGTTTTAATTATGCAAAAATAAAAGTCCTCAAAGGGAGTGCATACCAGGTAGATTTGCTAAACAAATGTTCAGACTACTTTTCAATATTTACTGCTTGTCACCAAATTAAATTTCAGCTTATATTTAGTAAGAGGATTACAACATTTAAACAAATAACTTTACACAGCAAAACCTAATTATATTTGTTTAACCTTCTGTTTTGGATCACTCACAGGAAAGAGGTTTGAAACTGCCAGTATAAAGTGCTCAGTATTCATTATAACATACACTGTATTATTTGCCAACAGAGGTTACATTTTAGATTCCACTACCTTCTAACTCCAACCTAAAATGTGATATATCTGCTAAGTCAATTTTTTTCTATGGCTTAGGTGAATTCACAGGTGATGGTATTTAACTTTTTGTTATTCAAAATATTACAGTACAATAATAACTCCAGGATTCTTGCGAATATAATATAGTTTAATTGTACATTTATTTCATAGCAATTATCTGATTACATATTGGAATATACCACCATAATAGCCAGGAAATTGCAATAAATGAAACATTGATGCTATGGAGTTTTTAAAACTGAAAAGAACAAAGGGAACATATTGAGCAAATGTACTATTATATATCATCCCCATTAGCTTAATATGTGTATTAATATGGACATGAACATATTACATATATCCATCAAATATGTAAATAGTATGTTGAGTACCTCACCATTGTATAGTTTTGGTAGTTGTCCAAAAACATTTTATACACATGTTTTATTTAAATTTTAGAACCTAGAAGCAGTAATGTGTATCAAAAACACACAAATATCTAGTGTCCAGAAAGCTAAGCATACTAAAAGGGACTGTTTCAAGATTATTACTGAACTAGACAATAAGAAAAATAAGACTTTTTTTCCCATTGGGGAGTGTAAAATAATGCAAGGTATATACTACTACTAGGATAATAACTGAACTTTTGAGAGTTGCAAAGCATGCTGATAAAGAACTTCCACGCATGCAAGTCAGAGAAAAATTTATTGCCATTTTTTCTTAAGACTTACTTTTATCCAAAGCATCTGAAATTACCCCCCATACACACAATCTATTGAAAATTATTTTAAAAACCATGCCACTGACCTTTTAAATACCTCAAACTATTTTAAATACAACTGCAAAAGAAGAAAATGAGCTGCTAAGATTGAAGGAAATAGTGTAAAAGCTTCTGCCTTGTTTCAACTCTTTTGTTCTAAATATGCACCCATCTTTTTATCTTTGGTGTGTGAGAGATCAGGTGGGACCTAGAACACAGGAAGAGAAGATGGTAAGAAGAAGCGGAGAGAAAAACAGGTCCTACTAAATGATAAATGAAAATGTCAAATGCCTAATTTCTCTAAGAATTTATGGGGAGAAAAAACAATAAATGTCTGGTCAGAGATTTCAGGCAAGAGTCCACAAACTTTATTCTGTTGTTTATATATTTTGTTTCGTTTCACAACTTAAAACAACTCTGAAAAAAGGCACTGGATCAAAAAGGAGAAATGACAACTGCTAAAAGGTCAAAACTGATGAAATGTACAGTAGCAAAACTAATTCACAGTCACCTAGTTTTTCCAATTTCTGACCTATTAACATGTTGTTTATGATGGAAGTCCACTTAGTAATAAGGGGTTTGTTTTTACTAATTTTGAATTCTAGTTTTGACTTTAGATAAAATTTGGTATTTATGAAACTGTTTTTAATGCTTCTCATCAATTCTTTCCTCTTTTAAAGAGGCAAGGAGAAAACAAAAACATACTCATACACAGCTCACAGCTAAATAACTGGAATCATAGGAAATGACAACTGTAATTAATATTCTAGTAAGCTAACAATAAAAGTAGAAATGCTCTTGCTTGATTAGGTGGGAAGCTACTGAAATTTTCACTTACCATGTCTTTAAACATAGTTGTTAAGTGTAATGGTTCAGGAATTACCTGTATGAACTTGGATAAGTATTTATATTCCCTGAACTTCAGTTTCTTCATTTGCAAATTAAGGAAAATAATATTGCAGGCATTCTGGGTGCTTCTGAGAATTAAATAAAATCATGCGTGTAAAATACTTAGCACTGTTCCTGGTAAATAGTGATTATTCAATATACCCGTTACATCATTCAGGCGGAAAGTTCCCCAATTCCTAATAAAGCACATGGAATAATATTTGTTTCAAAGAAGGAAATATTGGTAAAGCTCTATTATTTTGCTCTGTTCTTTTTTATTTGTTTTTATTTTTCATTATACATACATGTGGGGTATAACGTTGGTTTTCAATAATTATGTAGAATCTGTGGTGGCTGGGTCACTATAGTTAGATTATTCATCATTACAATACGCAATCATTCTTAGCGTCTGTTGACCAATTCCTCATTAGCCCCCTCCCTCTCCCCTCCACTCCCGTTTTCCACCTCTAGTATTCTAAAATTTCAGTGTATTTCTGTGATTGTTCTTTCTTTCTTTCTTGCTGTCTCTCTTTATTGTTCATTTGTTTATTTATTCATTCATCTCCCAGTTTTGAGTGAGCACATGCAATATTTCTCTTTCTGTACCTGGGTTAACTTAGGATAATTTTTTCCAGGCACTCTCATCCATGTTGTTGCAAATGGTAGAATTTCATTATTTTTATGGCTGAGTAGTATTTCATTGTATATATATACTACAATTTCCTTATCCAGTCATCCATCAATGGACACTTAGGTTGGTTCCATCACTTAGCTATTGTAAATAAAGCTGCAGTAAACATGGGAGTGTGGGTATCTCTTCAACCTAATGTTTTCCAATCATCTGGATATATCCCCAGGAGTGGGATTTCTGGATCATATGGAAGTTCTATTTGTAGTTGTTTAAAGAACCTCCATACTGTTCTTCATAATGGCTGCACTAATTTACAGTCCCACCAACAGTGCAGGAGCGTTCCTCTCTCTCCACATCCTCTCCAGCATTTGCTATTCTCTGTCTTTTTTATACTAGCCCGTCTGATTGGGTTGAGGTAATATCTCAAAGTGGTTTTGATTTGCATTTCCCTGATAATTAGTGATGTTGAGCAGTTTTTCATATACCTGTTGGCCATTTGTATGTCTTCCTTTGAGAAATGCCCATTTTTTAATTTGATTATTTGCTTTTTTTTTTTTTTTTTTTTTTTTTTGCTGTAAAGGTGTCTGAGCTCTTAGTATATTCTGGTTATTGATCCCTTGTCAGATGCATATTTTGCAAATATTCTCTCTCATTCTGTACGACGTCTTTTCACTCTATTGATTACTTCCTTTGCTGTGCAGAAGCTTTTTAGTTTGACATAATCCCGTTTGTTTATTTTGTTCTTTTGTTGCCTGTGTTTTTGGGTTTTATTCATAGTAATTGCCCAGTCCTAAATCCTGGAGCATTTCCCCTATGTTTCCTTCTAGGCGTTTTAAAGTTTCAGGCCTTATATTTAGTTCTCTAATCCATTTTGAGTTGATTTTGGTATATGGTGAAAGGTACAGATCAAGCTTCATTCTTCTGCAAATGGAAATCCAGTTTTCCCAGCACCATTTATTGAAGAGGAAGTCTTTTCCCCAATGTATGTTCTCGGTGCCTTTGTCAAAGATCAGTTTGCTGTAAATACATGGGTTGATTTCTGAGTTCTCTGTTCTATTCCATTGGTGCACAAGTCTTTTTTCATGCCAGTTCCAAGCTGTTTTTGTTACTACAGATTTGTAATATCGTTTGAAGTCGGGAAGTGTAACGCCTCCAGCTTTAGTTTCTTTGCTCAGGATTGCTTTGGCTATTTGAGGTCTTTTGTTGTTCCATATGAATCTTAGGATTGCTTTTTCTATTTCTGTGAAGAATGTCATTGGTATTTTTGTGGGAATCACATTGAATCTTAGATAGCTTTGGGTAGTATGGGCATTTTTACTTCATTGATTCTTCTAATCCACAAATGAGGAATGTCTTTCCATCTCTTAGTGTCTTCTTTAATTAATTTCAGAAGTGATTTGTAGTTCTCATTGTAGAGATCTTTCACCTCTTTGATTAGATTTATGCGTAGGTATTTCATTTTTTTGGGTGACTATAAATAAATGGGCTTGCTTTCTTGATCTCTTTTGCTTCTAGTTTGTTGTTGAGTATAAAATGCTACTGATTTTTGTATGTTGATTTTGTATCCTGCAACCTTACTGAACTCACTTATCAGCTCTAAGAGTTTTTTGGTAGAGTCTCATAGGTTTTCATATATAGAATCATGTCATCTGCGAACAGGGACAAATCTAGTTGAATGAATTTAACTATGCTTAACTTCCTATTGTTTTATTATAGGTAAGCCCATTATGTCCTTCTAAACTTGTTTTACATCAACCAGATTGAGTTACTATTCCTTCTCTCTAATCATCCACAGTCTATTTCTCAACATTAAGTCATTATATGTTATATGGCATAGCATGCAGTATTTGGAAAGTGAAGTATGTAGATTTAAGTTATGCCAATAATTGATTCAAAGAAATGGTCTTGGGGTAAGGAAAGTATTTTCTAGTTCTAGCTATGCAACTAACTCCTTTGTGCAAATTTGGACAAGGCATTTCATCTGTCCAAACTTGAATTTTCTCATCTTCAAAATGAAGGAATTTAACATAGAAATCTTTCTGGTTTTATGATTTTAGAAACTGAAACGTGAATCAGTAAGGCTCACTATTAGATGGATTTAGGTATACTGCCGGTAAAAACATGTTTGTTTTAGACCTGATAACTACCTAGTTAAAGTCTTTTTTAATGTAGCCTATTGATATCGACTTTAGTTCTATCTCCAAAATAACAAAGGTACAAAATATGTCACTCTGTTATAAAGAGAGAAAAAACAAAGGACTAATTAATATCACAGTCCTAGCTGTATGACCATAGTCTTCCATCTTTCCCATATTTTACTCATGTGAAACATTTGATATATAAGCTTAAATTAAATATTGTACCTATTGAATAATCTCTTCCCAATAGAACTCTTAATAGGTCACTCATAGTTAGAAATTGATTCATGCTAATAAGTTAACTGCTTTTATCTCCATGAGTATAATCCTCTCTGAATGCACTCAGGCAGTAAATTAATATGTTTTTTATCACAAATGGGCAGTCCCCCAGCCCCCACAAAAATGAAGTGTTAAATTACTAGACAACCCACCAAAATGTCTGTCTGTTTTTTGACAAATCCCACTCCTGTTTCTTTCTACATGAGAAACAGGCAGTTTAATCTTTCTTTCTTTCTTTCTTTCTTTCTTTCTTTCTTTCTTTCTTTCTTTCTTTCTTTCTTTCTTTCTTTCTTTCTTTCTTTCTTTCTTTCTTTCTTTCTTTCTTTCTTTCTTTCTTTCTTTCTTTCTTTCTTTCTTTCTTTCTTTCTTTCTTTCTTTCTTTCTTTCTTTCTTTCTTTCTTTCTTTCTTTCTTTCTTTCTTTCTTTCTTTCTTTCTTTCTTTCTTTCTTTCTTTCTTTCTTTCTTTCTTTCTTTCTTTCTTTCTTTCTTTCTTTCTTTCTTTCTTTCTTTCTTTCTTTCTTTCTTTCTTTCTTTCTTTCTTTCTTTCTTTCTTTCTTTCTTTCTTTCTTTCTTTCTTTCTTTCTTTCTTTCTTTCTTTCTTTCTTTCTTTCTTTCTTTCTTTCTTTCTTTCTTTCTTTCTTTCTTTCTTTCTTTCTTTCTTTCTTTCTTTCTTTCTTTCTTTCTTTCTTTCTTTCTTTCTTTCTTTCTTTCTTTCTTTCTTTCTTTCTTTCTTTCTTTCTTTCTTTCTTTCTTTCTTTCTTTCTTTCTTTCTTTCTTTCTTTCTTTCTTTCTTTCTTTCTTTCTTTCTTTCTTTCTTTCTTT
>NW_007727774.1:180438-224870 GCF_000696425.1 Galeopterus variegatus
TCTTTCTTTCTTTCTTTTGTCTTAAGGCAAATCTATTTTACTATTGGCCTTTCACATTTAGGATACGGAACCATATATTTATAGTATCTGCACTTTTAAACAACTATGAACATGAATGACTGGAATGGATTCTTGAAAGATTAATCATTTTTAAGAAGCAAAATATATTTGCCACTCCCACCTGTTTACCGTTTTTTCTTCTTTTTTTGAGCATAAATAATTTTATTGAAGTATAATTTAAATACAATAAAATGTGTCTTCAGTGTTCCATTTGTTTTGACAGTTGTATGCATCCATGTAATTATCACTTAAAACAAAATACAGAAGAATATTTCCATCAACCCTGAAGGTTACTTCATGTCTCTCTTTGGTCAATTGACCCTTCTAACCACCCAGAGGCAGCTTCTTTCTGATTTTTATTATTATGTAAAAGTTTCACCAGTTCCACAATATTATTTAAGTGTGCTTATTCAGTATGCACTCGCCTGTGCTTGGCTTTTTCCATGCATTTGAAACTTATCCAAGCTGATGCTTATTTCAGTAATTCACTCCTTTTCATAGTTTAATATTAGTCCATTTTATGAAAATAGCACTATTCGTTTATCCATTCTCCTGTTGATAGACCTTAGTGTTGCTTCCAGTTTGAGGTTATTGTTAACTTGTTATAAAATTATTATACTTGGTCTTTGTATGTATATATGTTTACGCATTTGTTTTAACAGACTTGAAACTGCTTCTGTAGGAAGAGAAAGCCTGTCATGTATAATGGCAATAGTAATCAAAAGAAAATAGGACTACCTATATTAATCTCAGACAATGAAAATATTAGAAAACAATCATCAGGGATAAAGGGGGGAATTACATAATGGTAAAGTGTCAATTTGCTGAAAACAACAATCCTTAATGTGTCTACAGTTAACAACAGAGTTTAAAGATACGTGAGGGAATAACAGAACTGTGAAAAGAATAGACAAATTTATTATTATAGTTGGGGACTTCAGAAACACTAATTCAGTAATTGATAAATCAAGAAGACAGAACTTCAGTAAGCATATGGTTGACCCGAACAACATTATCAACCAACTTGATCTTACTGATATTTATAGAATACTATATCTAACAATGGTAAAGCACACAGTTTTTTAAAACTTACATTAAACATACACCAAGATAGATCACATTCTAGGCAATAATACTCACTTTAACAAATTTAAGAGAGTAGAAATCAAAGTTCATAGAGCACAATAGAATTAAACTGGAAATCAATGACCAAAAGATAAAAGGAGTATGGCCAATTATTTGGAAATTAAGTAACATTAATTAAATGGCACATGGGTCAAAATAAGTCTCAATAACAATTAAAAATACTTGAACTAAATGAAAATACAACTTATCAAAACTTGTGGGATGCAGTGAAAGTAGTGTTTTAGAGAAAAATTTATAGCATTGACTAAATACATTAGAGAAGAAGAAACATATAAAGATCAATAACTTCAGCTTCCACATTAGGAAACAAGAGAAATAAGAACAATTTAAGACTAAAGAAACCAGAAGAAAAGATATAGTAAAAATGAGATCAAAAATCGATGAAATTGAAAATAGGAAATCAATACAGGAAATCCATTAAACTAAATGTTGGCCTTTTGAAAAGATCAGTAAAACTGATAATTTCTAGTCTGGCTAAGCAAAAGAATAAAAAGAAAGAAGTCACAAAACTCCAGTATCAGAAAACAAGATCATCACCACTGATCAAAGGAGCTTAAAATGATAAAAATTATATGAACAACTCCATGCTCACAAATTACTTAATTTGATGAAATCAACTTATTCCTTGAAAGACAAACTACTAACACACACAAAGAGGAAATTGATAATCTAAACAGGCTTATATTTATGTTTAGAAAGTTGAAGTGATGATTAATCCATTTCCAAAAATGAAAGTCTTGGCTTCAGATGGTTTCTGAGAAATTCTGCCAAACATTATAAATGAAATGATACTTTTTCTCCACAATCTCCTCCAGAAAATAGAAGCAGAGGGGACATTTCCTAACTCATTCTATTAAGTGAGCATTACCATATTTGGAAAACATATCTGATATAGGACTTGTATCAAAAATATACAATTGAGGAAGCTAAAAATATACCTTTCTGGCATATTGACCATTTAAATTAAAGATATTGAAAAATAGCAGCTACAAAAAGATTACTCTGACTTCCATGCTGTTTCCTAAAAGCAGAAGTTAAAATTCCCATGTGAAATATACCCTCCTTATACGAAAAAGAATAACACACCAATCAATTTATTTTTTATTGGACATTTTTATTGGATGTTTTTTTCTTAGGTTATATTTACAATTTTACAATCTTAAACATACATAAACTTTTTGATTAGTAAATCCAGGTAGAAGAAGTTGTATGTCTGTATAGCGTTTAATGTTGACAACTCTGAAGATATACTTGCTTTAACTAAACCAAGAAATGTAAACTAGTTTTTTATTTACCGAAGATTATTCCAGATCCCATGAACTTAAAAAACATTTAGGTTTTTATTTTTTGAGAGAATACTTAATTTATATAAGTGTTTATTTTCTTTCTTAAGCCAAATCTTCCCATAGGTAACCAGTAGAAAAGCTGTTTAGGATGAGAATGCTTTTAAAATATACTTTAGATACAAAAGTCCAAATCTTCAAAGGTATTCATACTTCAGCTGTGATTCAAAACTAATAAGACTTTTCTATGGCTTGAAACTAATAAGCCTTTCATGGCTTAAGCATGGGCTCAAGAAATGCATCCCAAATAGGGTGCAAAAGATATAATCTTCCTCAAGATCAAAAGTTTCTCCCAAAGATAGCCTAAGAAAGCAAAGACCCTCACTGCTAACAAGACAAGGAAGGTTGAGACAATTAAGACAAACTTGCCTGAAAGCTGGCAAGATTGGACAAGGAGACTTCATGCTTTGGACACCTTAGTCTTCTGGCTAGCCGCCTGATGTGTCTGACAACTTGCACCTCTTCATTGGTCACAAAGCTAAGTTCTCAAAACATAAAACAAGATGAAAGAAGAATCTTGTCATGATTTTTCCTCCTGATGAAAAATCACACAAAATACAGAGACAAGGAAAACAAGAACTTTTCTTGGTGGGGTGTAGATCAATGACAAATGGGTACCCAGAACCAAATTTATGAGTCACATTTCAAAGAACTAATTATGACAAATATTTTTCTCCTGCCAATATGAATTTGGAAAGAAAGGATCAAGGAAAATTTTTTACCTTTTTTTTCTCAATTGGGCACTACAGACTGAAATCCGGAGAGCTGACTTTAGTAAAAATTCCTACCTTCTGCCAGCCTTTGTTAGGTTTCTCAGGATCCCACCTGCAGGCTCCAGAGTGAGTGGGGCAACCCAGACTTTTAGAATCCCATCCTTGTCATCAGAAACTGTAGGGACAGCAAAACTCTACCTCCATCCTCGGAAGGCCCCTGCTGAGTTGGAGAACTAAGCTGACATAACATAGATTAACAGGAGAAAAACATACAAATTTACTTAATACAAATTTGATGTGGCACGAAAGCCCTCATAAGGAAATGATGACTTGAGGAAGCAGTTAGAGTCAGTTACTTATGTATTGAATTGGACAATGAATAATAAGTTTTGTAGATGCAACTAAATTATGTGGGGAAGCTTAAAAGATAAGAGTTATTTTAACATGGTCTGTAGAGAATTATTTCTGTCTCAATTTCTCATCCTTGAGGATTATGATGTTATTCCTTTTGGTATAGGTATGGTGTCTTTCACATGAAAATGTCATCTTCTGTTTTTAAGAAACAACATAAAGATCAGAGGGATTTCTTTGTACCTGCTGTTTTTCAAGTGCCTTTACCTTAAATACTAAATATGCTAGAATGATATATTTTTAACTCTTTCATAATGAATAGTTACAATTCAAAAATAAGGAAACAACTCAGAAAATGGACCTCCAAACCAGCTGAAGATAGATCTACCATACGATCCAGCTATCCCACTACTGGGAATATACCCAAAGGAATGGAAAACATCAAGTCGAAGGTATACCTGTTTCCCAATGTTCATTGCAGCACTCTTCACAATAGCCAAGAGCTGGAATCAACCCAAATGTCCATCATCGGATGAGTGGATACAGAAAATGTGGTATATCTACACAATGGAATACTACTCAGCTATAAAAACGAATGAAATACTGCCATTTGCAACAACATGGATGGACCTTGAAAGAATAATATTAAGTGAAACGAGTCAGGCAGAGAAAAAGAAATACCACATGTTCTCACTTATTGGTGGGAGCTAAAAAAAAAAAAAAAAAAAAAAAGAAGTTGTTACAACAAGCAAACGGAAAGGACATTCTTGGGGGGGAGGGGAGAGAGGGAGGAGGGAGGGAGGTGTCGGTGATGGGCCATAATAATCATATACAGTGTATATTGACAAAATAAAAATTTAAAAAAAAAAAAAAAAAAAAGAAAATGGACAAAAGGTCTGAACAGACACCTAACCCCCAAAAGATATACATATGTCAAATAAGCATAGGAAAAGATGCTCAAAATATTTTCTTTTTTGGTAATTTCAAATTGTAACAGTAATGTAATGCCACTACTCACCTATGAAAATGGCTAACATGAACAAACTATCAACACCAAAAGCTGGCAAGGATGTGAAACAAAAGAAACTCTCATTCTTTCTGGTGGGAATACAAAACTGAATAGTCATTTGAAAGACAAATTGAAGTTTCTTACAAAGCTGAACATAGTCTTAGCAATCACATTTCTCATTATTCACCCAACTGACTTAAAAACTGATGTTCACACAAAAATATGCAAGTGAATGTTTGTAACAGCTTTATTAATAATAATCTAAACTAGAAGCAGCCAAGATGTCATTCACTAGGTGAATGGAGAAACAAACTTGGTACATTCATATGCTGGAATAATAGTGATCAAAAGATATTAGCCATTATGCCATAAAAGATATGAATGAATCCTAAACGCGTATTTCTAAGTTAAAGAAACCAGACTGAGAAGGTTGCTTACTACACGATGCCAATCATATGACATTCTTTAAAAGGTAAAACTATAGAAACAGTAACCAAGTAAGTGGTTACCAAAGAATTGTAGGGAGGTGGGGAAGGTTGAATAAGTGAAGCACAGGGAATTGTTTAGGACAGAGAAACTATTGAATATGATGCCTGTGCTGTAATTGTGGATAAATGACTATTTTTTTATTTTGTCAAAATTCATTGAGCATTACAGCATAAAGAGTTCATCTTAAAGTATGCAAATGTAAGGACAGGAGAATCCTAGGATGGAATGCAGAATGTAACAAAACCATCTAAACTTATTACAAATGTATGAAACAATGTCACTGAAGGAGGTAGGGGAATAAGTTGCAGACCTAAGTAACATTAGAGAAGTGGCATCTGTAAAACTAAAGGCAAAAAGGACTGCAGAGAAGCAATGTGCTCTAGTTGATAATGTTCTTTCCCAGGGTGGTATGTGTTAACAATTCTGATCTTGCTATAAATTATATTGGAATTGAACAATTAAGCAAATAGATGGCACGTGGTTGGAGCCAGCTTTCTCACTGTTGGAGTGGGAGTTTACAATTAAGCAAGAAAAGGAGGCTAAAATGATTCATGTAGTAATAGATTAGATACATGACATCAGTATGAACTCATGTTTAGCTTAATGTAAATACAGATGGTTACATTTAGAAATATTTTAGATATTTGGACATACATAGCTTATTATGCACACATACATCCTCTTGCTTTGTCAGCTGAGAGGGCCAAGAAGCCGCAACACCTCAGTAGCAATGAGCATATGTAGAGTCCAGATATTGTTTTTTGGTGTTGTTCTCCAGTAAGGGAATCAGGTTTTCCTTGGAAATATAGCTGAGTTGAGACTGGGACAAGAAGTGTATGAGATAAGACTGTAGCAACTTCCAAAGAGAAAAAAAGGGCCAGAAAGAAAAGATAGAAAAAACTTGCAAGGATGACATTATGCCAAAAGGACACAGTATCCAACTGAAAGAGTTCCCAATGGCCAAAGCTGAAACAATTTGAACCACAAATTAATTGACGTACTGGATGATAATCTAAAGTATAAATTAAATATCCATGAGTTCATGCTAACATGGACTAAAGACAAATCTTCTTTGTGTAAGAACTTGAAATAATTTAGCCACTTGAAATAATTTATAGTTACTCCACTCTCAGGGAGGGGGAACATAACTCCCCACTCCTTAAAGTGGGTTGAGCATAGTAACTACCTTCTAAAGAGGACAGTATGGAAAGGGGAAAAAATAGTATTTTGACATTGGAGAAACCTGGAAAACACTACTTCAGCCTGAAGATCAAAGTTAACATCAACAGAGAGAAGTCATATTAAATGTATGTGCCCTTCATATAGTGTGATGAAAATGTTACTTTACCTCTGTGTTCTTCTTACAGAAGAAACACACACACTTCTTTTGGCTGACTTGAGCTATTTTAAAAAATCATCACAGATAAATAATATTACTCTAATATTATTTTATAAAATAAAAATATGGCATAATGCCATCATGCAAGCTTTCATTTTTTTCATTGTGGTAATAATAGCAAGGTCACAGCTTAAGTTCTAGTTTGCAATAATTAGCTTTGTGTTATTTTCCTGAATACTTCTCCATTCCATAAAGAGAATATTAAAAAGGAAGTTATTTGTGACCTTCTACTACAAAATAAAATTCAACATCTTTCTAAGCACACGTGAATAAGTGATTTTGTGAAATATTATTGAGGTTTTATCCTCATCATGCTAATTTTCATTACATTATTATCTTCACTTTAGCATTTATGAATAAATATTATTTATTTCAGTTTAGGATATGAAACATAATGACTATGAAGACAAAATCTGAGAATAGGAAAAATTCTAAAAATATATCCAAAAGTAATGTCTCAAGAATACAAAGAATCTTTTCTATCTTACTTTTGGTCCCGGAGGAGCAGCAAGAATCTAAAAGATGACAAGACTTAAAGCGTGAGCTGTACAAGCAGGTGGCAATCAGGAAATAGTCCTACCTCAAGAATCTGAAAGCAGATGGCAAAGGTGAGAAGATGCTAAGCAATGACTATGATATCTGTTGGAGAAAATCTGTGGCTTATACGGGAAAAGTTCTTTGATGTATTCTGCTTAAAGTTTTAAAAAGAAGTCTTTATTTTTCTTTATTTCTTCTTTTTTTTCAGATAGTGTGGTTTTAGACACACAAAGGCTGTTATAGACTTCAGGCACTTTTAAAGACAGGGCCTGGACTAGGTAGGGTGAGGCAAGTGAGACATCCTGGGTACAAAATTGAAGGAGGTACTTGCTCTCAAGTTCAAGAAAGTACCAAACCTGCACTGAGAGTGAGGGTCACCTGAAATTTGCATCCTATACACCTTATTTGCCTCTCTATAGTCTTGATCTGGTTTAAAAAATTTGCCTGTTTGTGATGGATATTATCTAATTACTTAAAAGAAGGAATATAACATGGTTTGATATTTCTAAGTCAGTTTTTGGTCATTCTTTGTGCATATTTTTGTAGAACATTCTACTAGTTTCTTCTGGAGTGCAATAAAATAAAAAAAAATATATGTAACCTCAAGGAGTATGTATTTAGGGGAACAAAGCATATATATGAAATATAAGCATCTGGGAAGAAATACCTAAGTATCATATGAAACACAGAGAGAACAATATCAGCTCATGAATGTGTATAATACTTCTACTGAATTTTTTGTTTTAAGACAGCTGTGAATTTGCTTTTTTCAAGTTTTAACATAAAATGAATACATGTATGGATTTGGTTTGCTGTACATAGAGTTGAATTGTATGATTATGCCCCCATGAGAACAGCTATACTATACAGAGAGTGGAGAAATATTATGTACTAGTTTCACTTGAGATCAGTGCTCCTTTATTTCGTAGGCAAGACCTTGAATCCAAGTCATTTTTGGACATTGCTTACTGAGAATTTCAGTCACAGCTATTTTATACTTCTAAGGCCATGCCTTCAAAAAAAAAATAAAAATAAATAAATTATTGTTTAACCTTCAACAGAATGTTAAGAACACGAATAACAGGTTCCCAGTAAAATAACTATAGAAAATCAAGTTATGTATTAAAGAAACAATGAGTAAACACTTGAAAGAAGAGAGAGAGACAGACAGAGACATAGACACAAAGAATGAATCTAATTTAAATACGTGTGTCTCCTTTCCCCTAAAGTCACATACTTATGTAGTAACCTCTCTGGGAACCCATGTTTCTTTTTTCCTGCCTTTTATTCATGGATAATCTCAAGCAATAATCTCCTCCTTAGAGATTTGGAATTGAGCATATTCCTGGGTTTGTTATCTCTGCTGAAATCTCCCTCATTGGTCTCCTTCTGAACAGATCTTCATTTAAGTGCTAACTCTAATAAGGTAGCTAACACTCTTATCTGGAACTGCATTATGCTTGTTATGGAAAGGGTTTGCAAGACTGTTTTACTTACCAAATTGTCTTTTTCAGATAAAGTTGCCAGATAAAATATAAGACAACCAGTTCTCTTTTATTTTCAGATACATTTGGTCTCTTTCTGCCCCAATTATTGCGGAAGATATACCTATACGAAAAATTATTCATTTATCTGAAATTTTAATTAAACTGAATGTTTCATTCTGTTTTTCCATGGGATTTTAATTTTTGTCTTATTTATTTTTGACTAAATCTGGTAACTTTACTTCCAGGTAAAGTAAAGGAACACTTCTATTTAATCCCCATAAATATCTTGTGATGTAAGAATAATCAGCCCCATTTTATAAATGAAGAAATAAGCTCAGAGACTTGCATAAGGTCATAGAGCTAATAGCTGGCACATTAAGGATTCAACTTCTTTTCTGGTATGGAAACACAATGTGCCTTTCTCTCCACAATGCTGTGTGTCCCTCAGCCTCTCTCGTTTTTGTTCCACAATAGAAAACACATAAAACGGGAGGTTAGTTCTCCTTATCCAATATATTTTAAAATACTTTCCCCCTGTTTAAAACTTTAAATTTGTAAAACTTTCAAGCACTCACATACATAAAGAGAATAGTATATACATGTATTCATCACCCAGCCTCAACAATTATCAGCATTTTTTTTAACCAATTTGTTTTATCTGTCTACCATCTTTCTACTTTTTTTCTATAGTATTTAAAGCAAGGCCAAAACATCATGACATTTAAACTCTTAGACTATTATTTTACCAAACTTGGTCGGTAATTAAATAGTTAACTAAACTACCATTCTTACTTGCCTTATGCTAGCAAATTCTTTACTCCTTGTGACTCCCTGTTGCCTTCTGTCAGCCTAATAGTTTCATTAATTTGGAATTAGGTCTCTTTTCTGAAACCAGTACTGTTTAGCAGTTTAAATTATCTATAATCTACTGTGAAGACTTCACTACGAATAGTTTTGCTTAGAATTTTAAAAATAATCTTAAACATACATAGCCACACAAATCATAGCATAATTATTAAAGAATTGTTTTTACCAAATCATGGCAAGAAAACATAAATAGAAGTTAGTTTGGGGCTACCTAAGCCATTGAAAAACTCGTTGAACACTCCAAGTTTGAAAATAGGTTTCTACCTTTCAACAAGTGGTAAAGTGAATTCTTTTCCTTTTCCTTTTACAGAAATGAACTCATCAGAAAACTAAATGGTATATGGAATTTTGTCCTTCAGTATGATGTGAAAGAATTTCATCAGCCATGGAAAGTAGAAACATTGCCTGTAAATTTTTTTTTTTCATCCATAGTAAAGTGATACTAAAGAATTACTAGAATGATGTTAAAGTGGAATGAAGTTAGCCATCACATAACCCTTGTGCTGTATAACATGCCACTGCGCTGTCAGAAAAAAAAAAGTAAAAAAGATGGGGAGAGGGTAAAATGCACATTTTGCAAAATGCTTAGACATTCTTTAATAAATAAAGTTAATGCTGTCATTAGTGGCAGCTCTAAGTAAAACTTTTACCCTTTTTTTTCTTATGGATAAGCACTCTTTGGGGAGATGAGTATTGCTGCAGTCATATTGTGCTTTCAGTTAATGAGATGTGGGTTCTATTTGTTATAGTTTTATGATAATGAAGCTTATAATTTACTGACAACTGGCTTGCTTTCAAAACATTCTTATTACAGTGACTTTTTTTTTCATCAGAAACATTGATGTGCTAATTTGTGTGTTTATGGCAGCAGATGTGCACATTCACTAAAAGGCTGCCAGAGTGAGGGGGAAGGACAGGAGAGAAAAGGAAGAAGGGGAGAGGTATTCAGAGTTTTCAATTGATAGTAAAATATAGACACAAATGAAAAAAATGGCACAGTTTATTTGAAACATCCCGGAACTCATTAAGTATGTTATCTCAAATATCGAATATTTATCACTGAAATTTGGTTGAGTTACAAATATGTTAAGTGCTATATCCCCATATCTAGGGTGGAAACTAAAGGGTAAAATTTGTCATTTATAATTCAGTAGCTATAACAGGAAGTCGTTAAATTAAAACTAGGTTACAAAAAAAAAAAGAAAAAAAAGAAAAAAAACCTTTCCTCCCCTAAAAGGACAGGAGAATTTTCTTTCTTTCTTCTTTTTTTTTTTTTTTTCCCTAAGTAAGGCACATTGCAATTATTAGCAATGGCTTTACAGCACCAACCTTCTGAGTTCTGTTTTTTCCTCCAGTTCTGAAATTTTATGACTCGTAGGGGTAAAAACATTGTTCCCGACTTCCAGCCCCACCTCTGTTAATGCCAACTAAGTGAGGTGTGTAACAGAAATCATGGCATCTTGAGGTTTCCTTTAGTAGGAAATTGAAATATTCTATCGCAGGTTTATAATCTATAATAGAGGACATAAGACCTTGATGACATTGCAAACACCTTCGTTAAAGACAAAGCAAAGCACAAATCTCACTGTAACATGTAATGAGAAAAAAAACTGAAGGGCTGTTAAGCTGTTTAAAGTGTTTTCTATCTTAGTTGGAGTTAGGAAACAAGGGGGAGACAGAAGTGGAAGACATGTATTCATCTGTGGCTAGAATCTACAGGTTGAAAGGCAATTATTGATGATCCCAGTCAATTGGAAAGTAGCTTCCAGAAAGTTGCATCATATTCACTTGAGGAAATCGGACACAACAATCTCAGAAAAGGACACTCTCTTCCACCTTTATGCTGAGATACTTTTGGGGATATGTGCACTAAACTCTTATTTTCAGCAAATTCCTGGACATCTCAAATCCATAGAAAACAGAGTTACTAAAAGTTCCAGTACATTTATAATAGATGTAGTTCCTGCCCTCAAAGACCTTGCAATGTAACTAGAGAGACAAGGCATTAATTGTATAATAAATGCACATAAGTATAGCAATAAACACCAAGGATTTGAACAAATAATTGCTTAAATAAGAATATAATTTAGGCAAAGTAGTGATTTTGAGAATATGAACAGCCATAATTTTTCTTGTTCAGCATTGATTTCTTCTCTTTAATACCCCATCCAATCATGCATTTATGCATAAGCTTATATGAGATCCTGTTTTATATGATGTCTGACAGAGAGCAGGCACTCAATATGTATTTATTAAATGAATAACATCACTCTAGAATTTGGGATATATTCAAAAAGAATCACCATTTGAACACAACACACTTTGTTTCTATATAAAAAAATAGGGAGAAAAGTTTCTGCACTCACAAACTCTAGATAGATGAGATTTTTCAAATAAGTCAATTCTTTGCTGCTATGTTGTGAAAGTATTCTCCTCTTCCTTTCCCTCTCCCTTTTCCTTCCTCTTCTTTCTAAAAAGTTCACCTTACGTACTTTAGCAGTAGAGACCTTCTTCACTCTCATCTCCCCTTTAAAGGCTATTGATTATAAAAGAAAAACAAATAGTCATATAGAATAATTAATTTAATGTTTTATTATTTTCTTAGTTACATATCATGAATTTAATATATGGAGTTTTAAAATTTAAAAAAAACATTTAAGCTTCACATATTGCACACAGGTATTAATATTCAACTCTGTACCCTACAGATATGTACAATCAACTATGTTTCAATAAAAAAGTAAATAAAAGAAAATTAAAACCAAAGAAGATTTAGAAAAAAAAAAAGAAAAAGAAAGCAAAAACCTGAACCTAAATATGATGGGTAAAATAAAAATAAAATTAATCCCTGAGTTCTATATCATACTCAGTTATGGGTTGATGGGAAATAGTAATAATAATAATAATGTTAATAACGATGATAATTATACTAGTAATAGTTAACACTCATTGAAAACTTACTATGTGTCAGGCATTGTTCCATGTGATTTATGCTCAAATCTCATATCATCTCTACGGAGTAGGTATTTTTCTTGTCATCCACATTTTACAGATGAGGAAACTGAGCTACAGAGAGTTTAAGTAATATACTCAGAATTGTTGAGGAAGATAAAAGAATAGAACTATTTTAGGGAGAAGATAGTATATACAGAAGGAGAACATTGAGGTCCAAGGTAAAAATTATGGGTGTTTACTTCAACTGAGAGATTCACAGTTCTGTCACCCCATGTCCTGTTTTGTCTTAGAAATATTAAGAACTAGACATATTCCTTCAATGCTCTTAACGTATCTATTAGCTACCTAAGGTAGCCTGAGCTCCCCATCACTGCTTCAAGGACAGCCAGGAAACAATACTCCTTCCTTGTGGATAAGGCCACCCTCCCCTGGACAGTGCGGGAAATGCACTAGACTATGATGCTCAAGCAGGAAAAAAGCCAGGGAAGGACAGATTGGGGAAGATCATGGAAGCATTTGAATTTAGGTATTGAGGAGCAATTAAAAGTAGTACCCTGAGAAGTGGGCTTTAGACACATTAATCTGAGAGTTGAATTCAGAAATGGAGAGAAATAAGAGGCAGTGAGATTGGTTACAAATCTATTGTAATTACAATGAAAAAAATAAGAGGGAAACAGAAAACGAACTTGGGGAATACTTTTAATATTATCTAGACATCATATCTCATGTTAAACATCTGAAACCTTGATGTTTCTGTTTTTTAGCCTATGAAGAGAAACAAAATACAAGCATCAGTTATTTTTTGTTCCTTTTATTATGTTGTGTTCCACAGCATTAAAGGCTTTTATGTGATGCAAGGCAACTTAAATCAACCTTGACTCATAATTAAAAAAAAAAAAAAAATCAGTGTGGCTGCTCTAGGAAAACATAGAAGTATTATTCTACCTAGTCTGAAGGTGGAGTCTTCGTTTAGAGTCGAAAATATCATCTTTAAAAAGTAAGATTCTTAAACTTTAAACTTATAGGTCATATGGACACAAGGTTGCTATTCATGTAATTATTGAGAAATTGCTCCTACTGACATTTTCTGACAATCACAAATACATGAAGCGAAGCTCTGAGGTTTTGGTATTAAGAGCATTATTCTACCTAGTCTGAAGGTGGAGTCTTCGTTTAGAGTCGAAAATATCATCTTTAAAAAGTAAGATTCTTAAACTTTAAACTTATAGGTCATATGGACACAAGGTTGCTATTCATGTAATTATTGAGAAATTGCTCCTACTGACATTTTCTGACAATCACAAATACATGAAGCGAAGCTCTGAGGTTTTGGTATTAAGAGCATTAACCTGAACATGATACAGAATTAGAAAATATAAAAATGTAATTTCTAATTAAAATAATGGCTGTTTTGCTGGTGAAAAGCATTCTGAATTCTTATAAACGTAAGATAAAAATTCATTTTATTTGGGTATTGATTTTTCTGCAACTATTGTTACTCAAATACTGAAAGTTAATTAATATATTCTTTGTTCAAGCCTACATTATGGAATGGACTGAGGAGAGATTTAGATCATCTGATAGAGATTTAACTGAGACACAAAAAAGCAGAACTGTACGAGTAAGTCCAGCTGTACTACACACTGTGTGAACTTTGGCAAGTCTCAGCACCTATAGGCCTTATTTTATTTATTTGTAAAAAGAAGGGGATTGGAATCAATGCTTTCTGAGTTTACTTGCAACCCTAATATTAAATAAGCATCTTAAAACTCTGCCTAGAGTTAACAAAGAAAACCAACCATATAATTATCCTGAAAATGATAAGATTTAAATGGCACTTAAGCTTTGAAATAGAAATGAAGGCTTCAGTACTGACGTCTTCTGAAATTTCTAAAGGTCTCCATTTCCATCTGAGCATTGATTGTTGGACTATTCTCTTTTTACCTCAATAATAACGATGTGGCCATGGTGAAAGCTTCTCAAAGTAATAGTTAAGGGCATAATGACCAACAGAAGGAAATATCCTGCAGAGAGATAGAAATTATGAACATTTAAATTAAAATGGACTTTTTGTATAATCTGTGCAGACCAGTCCCTCCACTGGGCAGGCATTTATGACATGCATCATTAGCTCGGTGATATTTGTGAAAGGGACAAGGCTAGTGATATACCCATAACTGACCTAGAAAGGAGAATGTGTACTAATATCATGGTTTTAACCACTCCCTACCTTCTTCTTTGGCTCTTTAAAACATTATTTTTTTAATGTCGTATAGGAAATTAAACATTAGATCTGGAGTCAGAAGACCTGAATTCAATTTTTCTTTCTGCCACTTACTGACTAAGCCCCTATTTTCTCATCTGTACGATGGAAATGGAGGTGATATAACCAGCCTTACCTACTTCACAACACCGTTATAAGGAAGAAAGTGTTTTATAAACTGTAAAGAATCATCATAGTGCAATATATTAGTGACCCTTTTATTATTATGAGTTAAGAGACTATGCCCCAATTACATGACAGGGCACAAAAGTTCTCAACAAATTGCTTTGATATTCTTGTAAGAAACAAATTGTTGAGCTATCACTACTTGTTATAAAGCATCTCTGAAAAATTCTTTACCTAACTGTGAATTTGCTAACATCCTAATATATAGATGTTCACCTGGATATTATAGAGTTTATAAAATGTAATTTTGAAGCAAGACAGCTTTAAAATTTTGAAATAACATATTCAAGTATTATTTTTCCAAGAACCATCCTGTATTCGAGAAAGGTTTCATCTTTCTGTTTAAGGAGCTCTTTGAATGACCATGTAATGACACTCACATTAGGAAATAATTATAAGTCGTTGGCATTGTTTACATTCTTCAATTATTCTTCCAACCTCAGGCCAGATTGCAAATGAACAGAACATTATTGGTTTGGAAAACTATATTGATGCAGTCAGGTAAAGACAGTGTGTATATTTACAAAGGATAATAAAGGATACAAAAAACTTTTTCATTGCAATCAGGAACTTAGCACCCTCTAGGACAAACATCTCCCAATTATTTCATTTTGTGCTTCATTCATTGTGCAACTCTGTCAGAAGAGCTCTCTGTTCCTCCAAGGCAACAGATTAACATTGACCAGTTTTTTCCTCACTTTCAGTTCAAAGTAACATACTGAGATTAACACCACAATTATTTGCAGTGGGTTGAGTCTGTTATTTAATTAAAATAAAAGTTGTCTATGAAAAGCAACTTGTTCGCACTAACGCAATAGAGTAGACTGATTTCCACTAATTTATGGAGAAGGAATTTTATTCCTTTTCAAACAAAAGAATGTTCTTTGTGCCATCAGTGTGTCCTTTTAGTTTCTTAATTTTTTTTTTTTTTTGTATTTTGTGAGTGTGTGTGTGTGTGTTGTGGAATCAGGGGAAGATGAAGTAATTGTGCATCTTAAAGTCTCTTGTAAGACAGAGAATTTGCTAATTTGACATGGAAGTAAAAGCTTGAAATTGTACTAAATGATTGTGATGTTAGCCTGCATGCCTAATTATTTCTTTAATCATTATGCTAATAATTGCATTCTGCATTTGTTGAGGAGAAAAAGGGGGCAAGAGCAGGACAAAATGAGAAAGAAATCATAAAAAAGAAATATCTCTAAGTACAATTTCAATTGCCATTCTATTATTAAATCAAATTAATATTTGTGAAGAGGGATTTTTCACCACTCCTCTCAAGTCACCATCAAAAATCTGCATATCAATTATGTTTACATGTTTATCTGTAAATGTGAATAGAAAGTTAGCTTTCCAGAAAGTGGACAGATTCCAGAAGGTTTTGGAGATGGTTTGATGAGGTTTCCTTCCGAGAAGTTAAGTTTGCATATTAATTATATTTTTTCTATAAATACAATCACAGATGAGCAGTGAGAGTCTAGCTGTTTGAGAGGAAATAATGCTTTACAATAACTGCTTTTGGTTGACAAGTTAAGCAATTGATACATTTTTAATTATAACACCTTGGAGCTTTTAAAGTAGTATTGTAGCTTTAAGCAATGAGAACCTCTGAAGCAAGACTTTCTATTGCTTTTTTTGTCAGGTTGATTTAAATTTGCCTCAGGCAGTGCTACTGGCCAAAAAACAATTTGAGTAGATTAAAAACCAAGGCAGATGGGCTTCTATAAATCGAGAGTGATCAATTCATACATAGTTTTCTTTGTAACTAGTTTTGACCATTATTTAAAGTGTAATGCATTATTTAACCAAGCTCTTTTATTAATGGATCATTTCTATGAATTTCTTATTAATGGCTCAAGAAGAGCTGGATAATCCTATGGAGGAGCTATTATTAACAAGTCAAAATAAATCCCAAGGATTTACTTGCTGAATCTCTTTCTGTCTCTGTCTCAATCTCTGTCTGTCTCTCTCCATATGTGTGTATATGTGTGTTACATGTGTGGGCAAATACACACACATATTTAATTGTATTCATTAGGTGTGCATACAGTGTATGTCTCTTTTTTTCACTGTTGAAACATCACTTTATCCTTGTTGAATCCATAAACTTTCTTAAAAGTCTTGGGGACTGTAAAAACAATGTGGTAGAAAGGAAAAAAATAACCCAGCGCAGTAATGAGGAAGCAGTCATGCTTCAGTGATTTCCTTAAAATACGGATACTCCCTGGATATACCAGAAAGGGTAACTTATAGCTTATGAAATATAACAGAATGAGAGCTGTGTCACAAGGCATACAATTATAATTGGAACACCATTAATTAAGGAAGTAAATCATAACGTATTTACCTCTGGCCTAATTTGGTGTCCTGCCACTAGGAAAATTATGAAGTAAACAAAGTTTGCCTTTAGAGCCTATAGCCCCCTCTTCTAGCATCGCTTTTATATCCTTTGGAACAGCCCCTTTCTCATATCCTTAGTGGACACCCAACATCCTCACACCTTTCAACCCAAACTCTACCCTTATCAAAACTTGCTATTAAGGAAAGATCTAACAATTTTTTTTTTATCCTCAGGTATTTAAGGTGTTCACTCATTTTTTTTTTATTCTTTTATTAAAAATGTATTGATTAAGGGCTCATGAGGTGCCAAGCACTAGCTGCTAAACAGGGGTGTAGTGGGGACTAAAGCTTGTACATTGTTGATAGGCCCACTTACCAAAGAAGACTATAAAATGATAAATACAAAATTGCATGTAGGGCCTTGAAAGAGACCCAGGCAAATGAGAGTCACTAAAGTTTGTTTCATTAGATTCATTGTAGAAATTCCAACTCTGTGCTAATAGTACAAGGTGACACAATAGACAGGAAGTTTTGCTTCATGAAGCTAATATTCTAATGGAGGAGATGTAAAATAAATAAATGTATTCAATAATGTCATGTACAAAGAAAAGTAAAGGCTGATAAAGTGCTAGAGAGTGGTGGAGATGCTGTTTTGGATAGGATTCTTAGTGAGGACATTTCTGAGAAGGTGACATTTGAACAGAGACCTTAAAGAATTAAGGGAATGAGCCATGGTTATAGACAAAAAGAACAGAAACTACAAAATCCCAGAGCTGACACTGGGTTTGGCATGTCCTAGGGAGTATCAAGAAGGCAGGATAAGAGTGGGACAAATCACAGTAAGCCTTGTAAGCCATGGTAAAGAATTTAGATTTCATTCTAGGTGTGATGGAAAGCCACTGGAACTGTCCAGCAGGGGAGTGAAATACCTTGATTTACATTTAGAAGGCTTACTCTGGCTACTTTTTGGTATGAGGCATGTGTTTTTATGAGTATTTAAGTATTTCTTCTAAAGCAATGATTCCAATATTACCTGGACCTGAACGCCCTTAATCTTTGCAATCAGAGTCCCTTTCTGATCTAAGGAAATAGTAGTCCCTTTCCAAACTTGAGATCACCCTTGTTGCCTTACCCTCCTCCTGTCGCCACTATTCATTAATCATGGACTTTATGATATGCTGTGATCTGAGAGTCTAAGTGGGGTCTTGGAGCCCCACACTGGATATCATATCTCATTGAATTTTATTTTCTACCCATGTGATGGGCCAACATCTTTTAATACTATCTGCTTAAGTGAATCTCACTCTGATTCCTGATTCTTGCATCTACCACTGTTATGTGTCTAACTATGTGATCTGTATTAACATGAATCTGTGTCACTGCACCTCAGTGCCTTTAATATTCAGTCTATGAACTTCAAATGCTGATACAATTGGTTGAAAAATGGGAGACCTAAAAGTGAGACATGTTGCTTTGCGTTGCTTTGCCCCCAACGGCTTTGTCACCCCACTTCCCTTGGGTGACGGGCATGCAAAGGATTACTCAAAGCCCATCTCTACTGAGCAGTGAGATGCCCCGAAGTGGTTAATCTCCCACTGGAACCCTCAAGCAAGAGGCAACCCTTCCTCGGGAAATTAACGCCAAATTGGGGTTCTCTTCCTGCATTTATTCTCCAGACCAGGAAGTTACAGGAAGAGAACAAAGGTGGGGTTATAGTTTAACAATATAGACTGCTAACTTTCAGTGAAACAAGCCAGATGACAGTCCAGTAGACAATTAAGTGGTCTTATCAAGACAAGCTGGATCTTAGCAAACATTCTTTCTTATAGCAATTTCTCAGTATCTTTACATAACAATCAGTAACTAGTCTGTCTTTCAGCCAGCAACATGCTGTGCCACAATTCTTATCTTGCAACAGAGACTTATACACTGAGAAAAATTTCCTGTCCTTGCAAGGTCAATATTCGAAACTGCAAGACTTTGGAAAACCAGATCCTGTGAAGTACATATGCTTTATAGTATATTACACAGAGACAAGAAGAATTTATGTGTGTGTGTGTGTGTGTGTGTGTGTGACAGGGAAGGATGTGCCCATGTAAATGTTAATATTAACCAATTAGCACTATGTATGCTAATTACTTACCTAATTAATCCTAAGTATGCCTGGTTAATCTGCAAATAATTCATGAGTGCCATTAAACATACATCTGATTAAGTTGGTTATAAGTGTCATTTTATTACAATAGTATGTGGTGCATATGCATGGTCAGACTTCTTAGTTTCTTATTCATGTACTATAGTTTGTCAAGAAGTTAAAAAATGGTAAAGAAAATAATGGTCTAAAATACTATCAGCATATCTAGAGCACAACACATTTTTTGGGGGGAACCAAAAGTGGATTATGTTGATTCTTTAAGTGAATAGGGTGAGTTACTTGATTTGGTTTAGAGTATTCCTTCTTTAATGCTTACAAAATCCTGGGGAAAAAAAGGAAATAAATAAGAAAAGGTCACATAAAAGGTATACTATTTTGTTTTTCTGGGGGGTTGTATTCTGGAACCTGTTTTATGATTTTGTTTTAATCTGTTTTGCTTCTTATGTAGTGATTCTTTTCTTCATGTGAGCAATAATACATAAATAGCTCTGAGGATCTTGTTATGTTAATTGCACTTTAGATTTGTAATAAAAAAGAAAATAGAAAAGCAGTTATTATCTGGAGTGACTGAATAGAGGATCAGTTTTTGTTGCCATCACTGAAGCAAAATCTAAATTGTCAAAAAATCATGAATAGTACGTTGATTCAAATAATGTGAAATAAATGAGATAATTCTGTGCTTTTGTGCATAATATATCTACAAAAGATCTTATGGAACTCATTTTAAACAACAAATTTTTGACCATTCTAGCAGTAGATAATCATATTAGATAATTTTCTTTTAATTTTTCTGAATTTGTGGTGTAGGCTCAATCATCCAGTGTATTGGTTTCCTGTAGACATAGCCATGAGTTTGGTATGGACCTAGAAACATGCACTTGGGTGTATTGGTCTTCTCTAAATCTGACAGGGGAACAACAGATTGCTTTTCAGATCTGAGCTGTTATAAAATACATTAAGAGTGGAAGCAGTTATATCAAGGTAAGAGCTACAGGTGTTGTCACGTGAGCTATTTAAAGTTTTAAAATTGGATTAAAAACATTTTAATTGGAAACCACAATACTGTGGTCTTAGAATAGGTCTGGTATCTAACTCTGAGTTTGCTTGACTTATTCTACTGATTAGCATCTAGATATAAAATGCAGCAGGAATGCAACATTGAGATTCTCTTAACCTACTAGTGCTTTCGGAATTATGTATTAAGAATGTGCATAATAATGCTAGAGACAGAACTAAGAATAACACGCAACATTTTCAGCTGCTGCGATGACAATAAGTGTTTAATGCTATATTATCTTAGCATTCAGACTATCTACACAGATGATTTTAAAGTATTGAAATGACCATCATTTCAGTTTTTTAAGTTTCCCCTTAAAAAGATATTCAATTATAACATCTGTCAAAACAGTTGGGGAAATATTTCTCTCCACAATCTAAATTAATTTTATAATTTTGTCAAAAATTATCATTTAAGGAACCCAACATAGTGACAGCTTGAAAGCAATAATTTAATAAAATACCTCACACTTTCCTACACCATACCTCTTGAGTGTATCCAGCTGCTAATACAGATTATACCTCTCAAATTGTTTTTTTCCATCAACATCATTCTAAACAGAAAAGGAAGTTTTAGGTATTAGGTGATCTAACAGCATAGCTAGAACACTTTCTGTGGCAAGCTTCTATGGCTGTTTTTTTTGTTGTTGTTGTTGTTTGTTTGTTAGTTTTTTTAGCATACTTAAGTTTTATTTCTCGGTTGCACAAATTATTAGGGGGAAAACAAAACATGGACAGTCCCTGTGTTAATATAGGTTATCAGCCTATGGGCCAGATAGACAATCAGTCATGTAAGTATAATAAAGATAAGATGCATATCATCAAAGTGAAAAACAAGGTTCTTTAGAATCTTAGCTACTATTTTCATTGCTCTTCCAGCCTGCCTTCCTTTCTGCACTTCTTTCTACCTGGATTCTCTTTCCTTCTGCCTGAAAAGGTTTATTTAATATTTCCTTTCTTTTTTTTCCCTTTTTTTATTGTAACAAAGTTGAATGTACATAACTGTGAGGTACGGAGTTGAATATCAATACTCATCAGAAATGTGATACTCAAGTCAGAATAATTGTTATATTCAATAATATACACTGTCATTGCTATTTGTGGCCTTTTACCAATTCCTTCCTCCCTCCTAGCTTCACACTTCTAGTAACCTCAGTTCTCCTTTTGAAAGTTCGATGTATTATTGTGAATGCTGTATCTTTCTTTCTTCCTTTTATTTATAGGTTTATTATTTTAGCTCCCACTTATGAGTGAGAAAATATATTAAGTGAAATAAGTCAGACATAGAGAAATGCTGTAGGGCTAGATTTTTGAAAGGATATCTATTTTCATTCAGTAAATATCATGTAAATATGAATGTCTCATTGTATTTGAAACCTACTCATTACTTTTTAAATAATACACTATGGGACTGTAAATGTTAGTTTGAGGTAAGGTCAGCTAAGTTTCTATAAGCTCCTTTTGACCTTTTACTTTAATATGTTATTATAACCATTTAGCAACAAATTGAGCATTCACTAATACAAGATTAAACTTCCAAAAGAAATGAGTTTGGATTTTTCAAAGTAAACGAAAAGAATGTTTAAATAATGTATTGTAGAGCTCAATTCATTCTACTATATGTTAGAATCACAAATTTATGTTAAGATAGTGCTATATCTGCCACTATATGGTACTGCTTCTTGGTAGCTCCAGTCTGAAGAGCAGTTACAAAGAATGAAGCAGACGTATTAGTGCATTAGTAGGAGACAGACAAGTCAGATTACTGTGCATGAGACTGTCAGCCAATGGAACCAGAAGCCTGGTTATTAGTAAGCTTTATGTTTTATTCCCAGTACTTTTCCTGATGTTTTGTTCAACCTTTGGCAAATTGTTTTATCTATCTGCATCATACCCAGTACTGGAGAACAAGGGCAGCAATTAGTCCATCCTGAGGTTCAGGGCTGAGGAAAAGAGGTACTTTTCAAACCTTGTATTACATGCCAAACAAAGCAGGCTGAAAGGCCTACCATGTTGTTTTTAATTATAATAAGTAATTATTTTTAGTAATCACCAGCCATATCCCACAGTCACAGGATACACTTATGTAGTCAACATGCAAAGGATTGATGCACAACTAAAATATGAGGGGGTTTCAAATCTGGCAATAGAAAGTGCATGGATCAGAGCCTTTTTATAGAAAATGACTTGTTTATTCATAGTCTGGTGTAAATGAAGAGAGAGCTTTAAGATCATACAAAACCACTATTAGTGTTGGGTCTTATTTCAAATGAGCAGGGAAAACAAACCCTTGTCAAGGTGAAAATTAGTTTTTCTCTCTCCCTCTGCCTTTCAAATCATCAAAACCAAGTCCTCAAAGCCTGATTGTTTCACAAGTACATTCTAATGCATTTCAGCACTTTCTTTGCTGTGTTCATTGGAAGTATAGTTTCACATTTGAGTGACAAAGTGTGTTGCCAATTCAGGGGGTTTATAAATAGGTATTTGCATATGAGGTACCTCCCACCCCATCAAGGCATGTTCAGATTGCTCACGTGGGCAGCATGCTAGCTTCATTTGCACTATCAGTTTCAGAAACAGACTTTTCAATATGCAGATTTTTTACGTGACTGCGAGAACAATGTGCAAATTTTGCAAATGCATTATTAAACCAATATATTTAATATACCAAGGATAGAATGCCCTTACATTATAAATGCTGACTACCTAGCTCTACTTTTACTCCTCTTTCTCACCTCCTCAACTCCCATCAATACTCTACATGGGGAGAAATAAAATTAAGTGGCATGTATGTAAATGTGGCAATGTCAATGGAGGATATCTGGAAAACTTGTACCACTATACTAAGCCCTTTAAAAATTCCATTCTGCTCCAGAAGGCTCTGAGTAATTATGCTATTATTACAAGCACTTATGTAATTTTCATTCCTTGAATGTCATAAGAAAAAAGAGTCCCTATGTCACTTTTCACCAAAAATTAAACTTAATATATCTATTATTAGTAATTTTATTGATTTAGGGGTCTACGAGGGTACATGTTACAAAGGAAAAGTGATAAGGATAGCATCACAAAGAAGTCAAACTTTCTCAACCTAGAATTGTCTAATGTACTTAAATAATGAGAAATAGGAAATAGAATATGAACATGTTAAACAACTGGATTTTAAAATGATTGGTCTCACAGTATTTTGCTGAAGAATGAAATACATATTCAAAATCCTAATCAGGTGTTTAGGTTTGACAAGGGGAGACTGGCTCTAATCTAGATTGGCTCTAATCAAGGGCAGATTGGATCCTTGGGTCCTTCCAAACGTTTGGGCTTCTGAGAGCATTACTATTGAAATTGGCAGAGATATGCAAGGTAGTCAATTTGATATGGAGAAGACTTTGCCATCGTTTGAAAAAGGAGATAAATTAAAAATTTTAAGCATTAAGTAAAACAACTAATTTTAAAATATCTTTCTGTACTGTGGACTACAGGAAAATATGAGTATTTCCAAATTATTATTTTCACCTTTTATAATCAATTATTAAACACATTTCAACCAAAGCTTTTAAGTATTTATACTGTTTTTTTAGTTTACACTTGCAGAGATCCTTAAGAAATGGATATTTCGTTTGCCATAGGAAAATAATTTCTACATAACCAGTGGCATATGACTTCTGAAATCCTTATGATAATTATTATCATTTGCATCACTATCATCTCATCATCCGTACTTTTCCTTAACATGGAACATTTGCTGCCAGACATTTATAGAATCTCACTAATTCAAACACTTCTGAGTATTAATAACACACACGTAGGCTAAGCAGAAAATTACCTTTCCTAAATGAATTAACTAAACAAACTGAAATCATTTGAGTTTGTTTAAAATAGTCAAGAAACCTTCTAAAGTTTCTTAGGTATGTCAGTGTGCTTTTGGACACCTAACATATTAATTACAAACAATTCTTATACATTCACTAAAGTCCAGCCCAGTAAATAATAACCAATATTTTTTTTTACTAGCTTTGAATTCTGAAAATGCAAGTAATTGTTATTGATTAGCATGACAGCTTTATGGCTTGGAGTTTGAGACTAAGCTAGATACTCTGTAAGAGACTGACGATGATACAAAGACAAATAAGATGCAGCACCTAGACTTGAAGAGCTTCTGTCCAGAAGTGAGATCATGACATCCAACATGCAAACCAGGCTTCTTTCAACACAGAGTTCATTGTTCTGGTTCATTGATTTTCCTCTCTGGCTGCAAATGCTGCTTAAGTCAGTTGCTTGACAGCTGATAACTGAAACCAATTAATATGTACAGTAATATGAGAACAAAAGGCAAGTCCACACTTTTTTTAGATTTATGTTTTCATACCTTACTTGATTCAATAAGAGCTACTACGCCAATTGAGGCCATTAATGCATGCAAAGAGTATATGTTAAAAAACGATTTTCTTTAAATGTCTTTTCTGTTCAGGACCATAGTGTAGGCCTCAGCAAACATGCAGCCCTATAAGGCAGAAACTCTTACATGGCCAACTATTTCTTCCATTTAAGTACATCCTTATCTACTGTTTGTACGCATGTCCTTCCAATCCTCATCTTGCTTCACTGAATAGCTGAATATCTTCCCATTAATTGTGATTAACAGTTATCAACTAATTGCGATACAGCAATCTGAAGTGCCTCTTAGTGCAGAGAACAGCAGTTATTTTTTGAAAAAATATTAATAGTACAGAATTACTATTCTCCTTCTTTTGATGAACTAACTTCCTCTAAAGAAGCCATTTTATTCTGGTTCCTTATTAATGTTTTTGTTGTTTGTTTTGCTTTTAATAAGATTTGTTACTTCTGACTATTGCTTGGACTACAACTTACCCTTGTTTTTTTATTTTTTAAGAGGGTCAATGGATCATAGAACTTTTTATGTGGAAGAAAACTTAGAGAACATCTAATTGATTCCTTTTATTTTACAACAGGTGAAACTGAGGCAGAGAGAGAGAGAAATTGAGACAATTGCTCAAGGTCACACATTCAGTTACTGGCAGACCAAGACAAAAACATGAGTCCTCATTTATAGTCCAGTGTACTTTTCTCCTGTGCATGGCTGGCTTCTATTCTGTCACAAAATTTATTAATAATAAGCAAGCCTTAAATTCTCAAACACTTTTAAAATTTGAAACAACAAATTGTACCACATAAACATGTACAATGAAAAAATAAAATTAAAATTAAAAAATCTGTTTTTTAGAAAACCCGCTTTTAAAAATCTTTATTTTTTTTTAATTGACACATTGTAATTGTGCATATTTACGGGGTATAATTTGACATTTCGATATATATATGTTATATAATGATCAAATCAGGATATTTAGCATTTCCATTTAGTATATATACATTATCATTTCCTTATGGTGAGAACATTCAAAGGCCTCTTTTCTAGCTATTTTATAATATACAATACCTTACTATTAACCATCATCACCCCACTGTACACTTTTAATATAAATACTGAAATCTGAGTTACAGTTACTCTTTGGGTAGAGAAAATGGTGGGAGAATGGGTGGAGGGGATTTTAGGAAAGGACTGGGGAAAAAAAGTCAAGATTTCGAGAAAAGGATCTAGCCCTAAGGTATAATTTACAAAGATTGACTTAGTTGTCCCTTTTATTTGCACTTCAGTGTGTGATTAGTCCTGCAATTCTAAGATGCAAAGGCAAGCTTCACCTCTTCCTGTTTATTGTTATCCTAGATGCTACAAATTCTAGGTTTTCATGGTCCATTCAATCTTACTATAAACTGCTGCTGATATTGTTATACAGCTCTAGATTTGCAGCAGGATCCTTGGGAATCTGTTCAGTGAACTATTTTCAAATGCAAGTACAGTGACTTGCCTCCCCTAACAACAGAATTTCTAATGACCTACAGCTAATCTTTGAACAGCTAAAATTAAAACACATGCTTCAAGGCAAAGACAATTTTTCATGAAGTATTTTAAGGTCCCATTATGATCATAAAGGCTTTCTTAGATATGTTGTACTAAAATAAACCTACCACTTAACCATTGAAACAGTACAAATGCTTTTCTGCAATTACCACTCATCCCATCCTTTCATTCCCCACTACTAGCACTTTCAAATAATATTTTCCTTTCTGGAAGAACTTTATTCCACCTAGAAACTCTTCTTTAGATAGATTTGGGCTGTACTAATATACCTTGTCCGAGAGCCTGCCACCTTGCTTTTTTTTTTTTTTACTGATATTCTGCTTTCAAGGAAAATCTACTATGAAGTGTTTCATTTTGGTAATTTTCAAAGACAGCTGCTCTATAAAAGGAAAAATGTTTCAGTGGCTTGTGTAGAGCTAGCCACAGAAACTACAGACCAATTTTCATATGTTTCCACAGAAGAAGTAGCTGGACAATATTTCTCTCTAATGTGGAGATCTAAAGAATAGGACTGTCAACATTGATGTCAATTATTACAGTGTCCCAGAAAAACTACAGGAAAACTGAGGAAAAGAAGGCTTCTGGCTTTCCCAAGGCTCAAATTAGCTTAGTGTGAGTCTTACCTAAATCAGATCACTTCTTGGAGTTATCTTTTTGCTGTGCTCAATGCTTAATAGGAAAATCAAGTTAAGGCTTTTCTATTACTCTTTCTGGGTTTGAAATGAAAAATGGAGTATAAGATTTTGATCCTTGAGATCTAGTCATTTTCCCCCTCCTGAGCAAACAAGGTTGACCTGAGAAATGAAAGAAATAGAATTGGGAGGAGGTTATGGGAAAATGACATCTTAGTCAGAGGAGAAGAATGGATTACAAAAGGAAAAGCTTCTCTCAGTCACCAAGGAGGAGGGCCCAATGTATCAATTCAGCTGTCCTAGTTTTTACACTTCCATTAACATCAGGAAGTGTGCAGCAGGGCAGACTTGCTTTGCCTTCATGTATGAATTTATAACACGTTGTTTCTCAAGGTCCTGATTCATATTTAGCAATCCTAACATACCATAGATTTGGTATCCTGAGGTAGCTGAAAATTTTACTAAGAAACAGAGACTCGAGTATTTTAGATTAAAGATGTGGTAGTATAGGCCTCATATGCTGCTATCGCCTCTATCATTTTTCATTTCAGAAGGAATTTTGAGAAATAGACCATCTATTTTTTGCACAATGTATGTTTCTTAAAAATTACACTATACTAAGAGCAAAAGTCCTCCTTGGGATTCGGAGTTTTAATCTCAGCTTCAACATTTATCAGCTAAATGGCCTTGGACAAGCCATATGAGTTTCTGAACCTCAATTTTTTATTTGTAAAAAGGGAATCTACTTTGTAGTAATCGGTTGAGATAAAGGGTGTATATTGCTATGCGAATTTAAACATTCCAGGGGAATAAGAGGGATAGTATATGAGAGGGACAGACCCTGAAATATTCCATATATATTCTCACTTACTCTGCAGGCTCTGGCAACACTCAAATGGGGGGAAAAAACTAACAAAGATGATATGAGGAATTGGAAATACAGGAAGAGAAATAAAATATAATTATATAATGGGCAGAGAGATATTTAAGAATTCCTCTACAACCACCCACAGCAGCATTGATTAAAGACTTATTATGGGAAGAACACTTTATTGTAGTGTTCTGCAGAGATTCAGTGGAATGAGTTCTTTGGGGCTGATGGTCCTAACAAATTTAAAGTGTGGTGAGAACAAACAACAATCTAAATGAGAAAAAAATAAACTAAGCTCAAATAACATGTAAAAGTAAATAGAACAGAGAATATGGAATTAATCATAATGAGAAGGAACAATAGCTAAAATTTATTGAGCACATAATAGGCTAAGCATTGGGCTATATATTATCTCATCGATCTCTCTTACAGGCAAACCTTTTCAGGATTCAACCAATAGCAGTGTCTCTCTTTTTAGTGTAGGCCCTTTAAGGGCAACCATTTTCTTTACCATTTAATATGGGTGCAGATAGCAAGTATATGACCAATAAATAGCTGTTGCATTAAATCCTCAGAGATCTTAGCAAATGCAAATTTCACATACAAGGAAAGAAAGCACAAATTAAAAGCATTGGTTGGGAGGGGCAAGGAGGAGGCTCATGAGGAAGAAAGAAGCAAGAAAGCAGACAAGATTTCCACATAAAAAATCTAATATTACAGGTGGATGAAAGCAAGATTTTACAAAAGCATGGCTTTTATTTTACGCCTACATTTTTTCTTCAGAAATGTTTTGAAAATGGCATAGCAACTCTAGAAATATGATTTTTATTTGTATTTTTTTATGTTTACTGGTTAATTATAAATAATATTATAAAGGCTACGGATGAAGATACACATAGGGTGAGGTATTGAGGAAGGGGTGTAGAGCTTCCATTCAGCTGTTAGTAATCAGTCCAGTCCATTATTATATCATATGAATATGACTCCCAGGACGAAGCTGCTCAGGTATGCAGGCTTTCATTTGATCTTGTCAGGTTCCCAAAGCAGGAGTGGTTTCGGCAAACATAGCTTCATCCTTTCAGGCATCTGGTGTAATTGAAATAAGAGACAATGTCGTCTCTTGCTCTGAGCCTCTCTCAATGTGTTAATGTAATATTGATTTTCCCTCAGTTAATCTGTTTTTACCCTTAGCTACTATTCTTTATGTATGCCCAAACTTTTCTACCTCTGGAAGTGACGTTAGGCTTGGTTAGTGTGCTTGTCTAGATTGCAGGCAGCAATACTATTATTGTAAGTGTCTCCCGCCTCAGTCCACTCCTGTTAATATAGGTTAATGTTACATAGGTGTGGAACTAGTGAGCGTTATTTACCACCAGGCAATATAGCTGCATTCACTGTTAACCCCAACTCTGTCAGATGGGGTGAAAGCACAACCCACCCCCATCAGACCCTTAGAGGAATTCTGACATAAGGTTTAAAAACATTCTGTAAAGAAAGTAAAGACCTAAACAATTCCTTGAACTTTCAGAATACTAGAGATGGGGGTGAGGCAGGGGGTTGAGGAGAGACAGGTTGGGTGAAGGGCATAAAGAAAAATCACAGTTTGTAATAATATTATTCTTATAATAAATAATATAAAAAAATTAAAAACATTCTGAATAAAGGTTTCAAAACACAGTTACAGTTTCTTGCTTCGGAATCATATGATTTTTAAAAATGTTTCACAGTTGTACAATAAAATTGGATGCGCTTGATGGAGGGATGCGCACTTAGAGGGTTTCCGATACTAAGACTCACTTTGAAATCCAGACGAAACTTAGGTAAGAAGTTGTAGCCCAGGAAAATAGTCCTAAAATTCATATTGCAGGTTAATATCATTAATGAATACATGTCAAGGTATGCTGCACACTCATTGCCATATATTTATTATATTATCTGATATGATCTTTGGTAATGTTAAAAACTTGAGGATTTCAGTCACAAGGAAGGGGCTTATTTACATGCAACATGGTGAGTATCAGCAGTACTTCCATAAACTTTTAAATGAGGGAAATACAGATTTAGGAAATACCGTTCCAGTAGTGACTGGAGACTGAAGCAACCCAGGAAATAAATTACTAAGAATGAATTTCAAATTGGAGTGATCTTAAAAAGAAACTAAGAAATAACATTGAGTGGCCCCTAGTGTATTATATAGTGTATTGAGCACCTTTCGTATATTATCTCATTCAACATTCACACTAAGTCTGTAATGTAAGTACCATTCCCCACCCCCCACCTGTCTTGTACCACATTTTCTACAGATAAAACTGAAGATTAGGTTAAGTTGTTTACCCAAGATAGAGTATTTTAATGACCACACTGGATTCATTCCAAGGTCTCTTAGGATGCCAAAGCCTGTGCTTTGTCTGCAACACTTGCTGCTGAAACACTGCAAAAGCAGTCTTACTAAAATGGACAGGGGAGTACCACACTGACCTCCAAAGGACGCCAAGGTTTCTTCACTCTAGGCTGTTTTTTATACCATCCTATCCCATAGACTATACACGTGGAGCACCCAAATTATCACACATAAGAGATATGTACTCCCCTCTCTGTGTAATGTTTTATTCAGAGCCAGGTTATAGTTATTATTTTTCTAGTTGAACTAGTGTCATTTTTAGGGAGAGTTGTAAAATATTTTAGATAATAGAGGTGTCAACTGTCTACTTGGCCCAACTTAGAGCAATGGATTTTATAGGACGTACAATAGAAAGATTTCTCAAAAGGACAGGGCTGAAACTAAAAGTCTAGTGTTTACTTTTGCAGTTCAAAAATGTTTAGGAGCCTTCTCTATCACTGGCATTCAGCTAGCTTAAAATCTCACTATAGTGAATAAAACATTAAAAAACCTGCTGGATTACTCTGGATGAGTTTATATTCTCTTAATAAAAGGTGTCTAGGTTCTTCATCTCAATCCATAGAGTTACCTTAAGACTGGAATGAGTTGATGCTGAGGTTCGAAAATAAATCTGCTTTAAAGTCATCACATTTCTTTTTTAAGTAGTTCTCATTTTTATAAATAATACATGAACATTTCTTAAAAAGTCAAAGAAAAACAGCAGTAGACTTCCCCATCCCATCTCCACTCTCAGGTACCATTCCCTGGACTAATATCTTTCAACACTTTTAGCTGTTTATTTTGATATTTACCTTGTTATTTCTAAATAGCATGCTTATACTAGAATTTCTTAATTTTTAGTTTGAGATATTCTCTCTGGACTTCTTTGGAACAAGGGAATTTCTCTTAAGCATCATCATAAGCATTGTGTTTACATCACTCTTCTGTTTCTTGAGATCTCCATTTTTTTTTTATTCCATGGAAAACATATTCCAGTAATTTCTTGAAAGAGCCTACATGTTTACATTTTTTAAAGATCTGTTATGTCTGAAAAGCTGTTTATTCTACCTCTCAGTTTTTTGATACTTTAATGGGATATAAATTTTTAGGGTGGAAATATTTCTCCCTTTGAGTTTTGAAGGTATTTTTCCACTATCATCTACTTTCCAGTGTTTCTGTTGAGAAACCTGATATCACTCTTGTTTCAGATTCCTCGCTTTGTTTATTTCTTCTAGAGAAGCTTTTTGAATCTTTTTGTTGCTGTTGTTGCCCTAGTTGTCTGAAATTTCATGATAATGAGCCTTTGTGTAGGTCTTCTTTCATTCATTCTATTTGGTTAGAACTTTCATTCTGGAAGCTCATGTCCTTCAGTTATGGGAAATTCAATTTTATTTTGTTATTGATAATTCCCTCTCTTATGAATTCTATTCATTCTTTCCTGGAAATCCTATCAAGATGGTGTAGAACCTCCTGAACTGATCTACTTTTTTAACTTTTCTGTTGTTTCCTGGTGAGACATTTTATATATTTTCTGTGCAGTTTCATCAACTTTTGCATCCAACCTTTGTCTTTATTTCCATTATTGTTTTGTGCATCGTGAGGATGATGATGGTGATGATGACATTCTATTTTGCTCCTGGTACTAACTTTTTTTTCTCTAAATTCTATATTACCACCTTGTTTATTTGTTTTGGTCTACTTTTCATTTTAGAAGTGTTCTGCAGGCTTATCCTTAGCTGTTTGTTAATATTTAGAGGTGGGACACTGAAAAGCTGATTGCAATCTCTGTGTGTGCATTATCTTCCTATGTCAGTTAGTCTTCCCAAACAGAAATCCTTCTACTGATAACTTTTCCAGGATTTTAACTTTGTTTTCCAGTGCTCTAGAAATTGAGGTGAAGAAGAAGCTGAGAGCATTCCATCACTTAGGATGTAGCTTCTCATATGATATCCTAGTTTCAGTTAGTGGTATTTTCATTCTTAGCTGTGCCAATAATCCACAGGTCCAGATTCTCCTTGTTTTAATCTGTCCCATTTTGTAATGGATCTGGAGGTCTAACCACTCTTTACACAGACTACCAAACAATCCTCTTGTTTGTTTTTTTCGTCAACCATGCACACATTCAAACTTTCAGAGCTACGCATTAATTTTAACTTCTGATCCTTTCTAGGTTCTGGACACAAAAATTTGCTTGCTTTGTTGTTATCCTCCATCTTGTTCCCCCACTCCTTTCAGATGTTTAGCTTTCAACTTTCTAAGTTCTATTATATCTGCCACTACTCCCTCATCTTACTTGTATCTCTCCACTATTGTTTTCTCCTCTTCTGTTTTCTTTAATTTTATGATTTTTATCTAATTTTCATTATTTTCATCAAGTTATAGGAGGAAGCAGAGGTAAATGCACACCTTCAATCTTCCATGCTTAACTGGAAGCATCATCCATATTTTTCTTTTTTTTTTTTTAGAAGCAAGTATTGCCTTTTCTTAAACCAAGAATTGCCTCTTAGTTTTTCTAAAGAATACATATAAATCTTAGCAAACTTTTTAAAAATTGAAATTATTTTATTTCTGCCAGACTTTTAATGTTCTCTATGCTTTTTTAATGTCTAATGTCAGCAATGGGTTCATTTTCTCTGCATGTTTCCTAAGAACAAGACTACCAGAGAAGGTATTGCCAACTCATCTGATTTCATTCTAGAAGCTACAAGAAGCAGGTGCCATGTTGACCAGGATATGTTCTACTTTTAAAATGCTTCACAATTTTAGAGTAAAATTAGAGCTACTTGGTGGAGGGAATATTACCTGAAGGGTATCAGATAAATCTCATTATGCTAATTTATGCATTAGCTAGGCTAGAGGAACTTAAGAATCACCATTTATTGGTATTTATTCCAATCCCTGTTCTTTGTGAGGGGTTTCAAATCTCTAATCTAGAAATAGTGGAGCACACAGCTAGCCATGAAGGCTACTGGCTATGTTGAATTATAAATCCTTTTCATAGAAGACATTTACTTCACATCTCAGCAAAAACAATAGGGAAACAATCCTGTTAGAATACTGCATACATAACTGGAGAGCGAACCATAGGTGCATTTGGCATTCTTGTAGGGAAGATGGCATCATTCAAAACCTAATTCTTGTGGCAAATAATATTTGCCTCTCAACAGTAGCAGAGAGATTTTATTATACAGCTTTTCAAAAGACAGGAAAACCCCAAAGATACAAGACACATGCAGATTAGTGTCACATAGGCTAGGGAAACAATGCAAAGGGATTTTTCAAAACACGATACTTCAAGCTTGTGGTCATTGTGTTAGGTGCAGAAAGTAGAATACTTCCAGAAGATGTCAAAAAATGTGAGTGGTGGTTACCAACATAACATAATATAACATAACATAACTTAACATATTAATTATACTATACTATACTATACTATACTATAATATAATATAAAGTTTACATATAGATTATGTCCGACTACCTATATCTACATGGATATACATACATGAATAAGGTTGTATGAGAAAGTGCCTCAACCATTAGAAAAGATTTATTTAAAAAATTTGGGTGAGAACACTTTTATTAGTTAACAAACAAAGTTGCTAAGAATATCAAACTATTCTTTCCCTTGACCCCACCACTGCCTGTGAACACATTTAGCCTAAAATGAAGGGACAGATAAACAGACGAATTCCTTTATAACAATCAACAATAAGTGAGAGAAAACTTTAGTTAGAATAAATACTGACATCTGCAGATGGAACAAACTTTAGAGCAATGTTTAATACACCTCAGTTTTTCTTGTTTAACATTTATTGAGATTAGACCAGGTGCTGGTGGCTGTGCAGAATGTAAACCCAACATGGTTCCTTTCATCGAGAATGGAGTTGAAAACTATTTCCTGGATAGTTAAGGAGAACCTGATGTCAATATCATCAGTATGCCTTTGCCTGCTGAATTCAATAAGCACAAATTTATAAGATCAAATGAAATTAACAAATATGTGAGCACCAACTGTATTCTTGCTATGATGGTGGGATACAAGAAAAAAAATGCTTAGTCTTACTAAGAAAACAGCGCTGGTTCATATGAAACAATGAGACCAATGTATTAAAGAAAGTAGAGGATAGTATATAATCAAGAGCTAATTAGCAGAGAGAGTAATTGATAAGACAAATATTAAAGGATGTCAGAGAAGGGAAGGTAATTGTGAGCTGGAGTATTAAAGAGAGAAGATCCACAGTGGCAAATTAAAATAGATTTGCCTTCTAATATGCAACCTATAATAAATGCTCTTAAATTCCAGGATTATAACATAAAAGTATACCCAAGGTACATTAAGTAAAAAGTAAAAGCAAAGTTTTCAGAAAGTATATTTACTATGCTCTGGTTTCTATAGGAATAAATAAGTAAATAATATGTGTAAAGAATATATTCTAAAATGTTAACAGTGATTACATCTGGGTCAAAGAAAAAATAAACTGGAACTTTTTAAATAATGTATTTCCATATCATTTATTTAAAAAACATGATTTACTTTTAGAATCAAAAAACAGTGACTTTCAGGTAACTCACTTCTTCCTCAATTCTAAACATACCTACAATCCAGAACAGAGATTTGCCTATATATATGCTGGAAATCTATTCCTGGACCAGGGTTATATCATTAAAAAATAAGAAGAAACATAAATATGAAAGCAGCAGATATTAAAAAGTAATTGGAGAATATCATGAACAGCATTATCCTAGTAACTTTAAAAACATAGATAAAATGAAAGAAAGAAAATTATTGAAACATGCAAGAAAAAATAAAGCATCTTATTTGCCTTTTAAAATTATTAATGGAATTGAATCTGTATTTAAAAGTCTTACACACAGAAATCACTAAACGCAAGCACTTTTAAGAGTGTGCTGTATCAAACATTCAAGAAATGGCATATTCTAACATTTCAAGAAATGGAATAATAATACTCCAAGCCAATTACTAGGTTACCAACACAAGAAAAGGATTAAATGATAATGTAAAAAGTACAGGACACCCCTTTTATTAAGATTAATGCAAAAATTCCAACTAAGACATTAACAAACTGAATTCCAGGTGTGCATAATTTATGTCAAACCATATAGCCTAGTTCAATTTATTCCAGAAATGATGCCTTGATTCAACATCAGAAATGCTACTGATATAATTTCCACATTAACACATTAGGTAGGAGAAAAATATATGGCTAACTCAATAAATGCAGAAAAAATTGGTAAAAGCCAAAATCCATTCATAATTTTTAATATAAATAATCAAACTAGAAATGGAAAGAAACTTTTTGAACAATGAAAGCTATTTACAAAAACTGTAGCACAGCTGCTTTGAAAAACAGTTTGACAGTTCCTCAAAAAGTTAAATGTAGAGTTTCTGTATGACCTGGGTATGTACCTGAAATAATTGAAAATATGAACACAAGAAAATGTGTACAGGAATATTCATAGCAGCGTTATTCAAAGTAGCCCCCAAAGTAGAAACAACCTAAATGTCCATCAGCTAATGAATTCATTAATAAAATAGTGGTATATCCATACAATAGAATATCATTCAGCAATAAAAACTAATGAAATACTGATACTTACTACAACATGGATGAACTTTGTACATTATACTAACTGAAAGAAGTTAGTCACAAAAGACTACATATTAAATCATTTCATTTATATGGAATGTCCAGAATAGGCAAATCTATAAAGAAAGACAGTAGGTTAGTTGTTGCCAGGGGCTTGGGAGAGTGAGAAAGGGTAGTTAGTTACTGCTCATGGGTAAAGGGTTTATGTTGGAGTGACAAAATATTTGTGAATTAGATAGTGGTGATGGTGCACAGCTTTCTGAATATAATAAAAAGCACTGAATTAAACATTTCAAAAAAGTTAATTTTATGCAAATTATACATCAATATCACATTTTTTAAAACCTACAAAAAATATCATATTCAATGGTAAAATGTTAAAAGTAATCCCTTTAAATTCAGGAATAGATAGGTTGCATACCACCACCACATCAATTCAACATCAATTACTGGAGGCTCTAGCTAGCACATTTGGAAAAGATATGGAAAGAATATATAAAGTTAAAAGAGAAGAAACAAACTCTCATTATTGCCTGACAGTATAATTGTTTATTGAGGAAACTCAAAAGATTGAAAAGAATAAGCTGAAAATTGTTAAAATGTAAGTAAAAATTTTCAACAAAGTGTGCTGGAACAACTGTGTATACACATGCAAAAAAAAAAAAAAAATCCTAAAACAAACCTTACACCTTTCATAAAATTTAACTCAAAATGAATCATAGACCTAAATGTAAAACACAAAATTATAAAACTCCAGAAAGTAATGTAAGAGAAAATCTAGATAACTTTGGATTTATTGGTGACTTTTTAGGTACAATACCAAAAGCATGATCTGTGAAAGAAAAAACAAATGATAATTTGGAGTCATTAAAACTTAAAATTCTGCTCTACAAAAGAAACTGTTAAAATAATAAAAAGACAGGACAAACTGTGAAAAAATCTTGTAAAACACATATCTTATAAAGGACTAGTATCCAAAATATACAAAGCATTCTTAAAACTGAACAATAAAAAAGCAAAGTAACAAACAAAATAACTACTAAAAAATGGTCAAAATATCAGAACAGAAGAGAAGAAGACATATCCCCAACAAAGATATACAAATATCAAACAAGCATATGAAAAGATGCTTTCGACATCATATATCATTATTAAATTGCAAATTAAAACAACAATGAGATACCACTACATACCTATTAGAATGACTAAAATCCAAAACACTGACAGCACTAAATGCTGGCAAGGATATGAAACAACAGGAACTCTCATTAATTGCTGTTGGGATTGCAAAATGGTATGGCCACATTTGGATGACAGTTTGGCAGTTTCTTACAAAGCTTAGAATAACCTTACCACACAATGCAGAAACTGCACTCCTTGCTATTTACTAAAATGAGCTGAAAATTCATGTCTACAGAAAAACCTGCACATGAATTTTTTAGCAGCTTTATTCATAATTGCTAAAACTTTGAAGAAACCAAGATGCCCTTCATTAGGTGAATGGATAAACAAACTGTGACATTTTCACTCAATGAAATATTATTCACTGATAAAAATAAATGAGCTGTCAAGTCATGAAAAGACATAGAGGGACCTTAAATGCATATTGCTAAGTATAAGAAGCCAATTTGGAAAAGCTACATATTGTATGATTCCAACCATATGACTTACTGTAAAATGTAAAACTGTAGAGATAGTGAAAAGATCAGTGCTTAGAGGGGAGGAAGGGAAGAATAGGTAGAGCCCAGAGGATTTTAGGACAGTGAAACTATTCTTCAATGATCAATACATGCCATTATGCATTTGTCAAAACTCATAGAATGTACAACACAAGGAATAAATCCTAATGTAAACTGTGGACTTCAGTTAATAATAATATATCAATACTCACTTATAAATTGTAACAAATCCACCACAATAGTTCAAAATGTTAATAACAGAGAAATTTCTGTGTGTGTGGGGGGGTAATATGAACCTTTGTACTTTCTCATCAATTTTTCTGCAAATCAATATATGCTCTAAAAATTAATGTTTGTGTATTTAAAAATATGGTGGTAAAAGAAAAATGTATAAAAATTTTGAGCAAGAAACGAGATATAAAATCACTATATAAAAATTTCATTGCATTACTATACGTATACATTAGCAACAAATAGAAAATTACATTTTAAAAGGCACCACTTTCATTTTCTATAACATTATTAAAAGCTAGGGATAAACAAGACAAAATGTATGCATGGCCTTTGTATAGAAAATGATAAAAACTTTATTTAAAAACATTAAACTTAGAGGACTTAGAATCATAAACGTATCAATGCTCTTTGAATAGGTGTAGCACTGTTTCTCAACTCTTTGTGCATATTGAAATTCCCTGGGAGATGAGAATAATACCTATGCCTGACCATTCCCTAACCTCTCGAGATTATGTAAACCAGATTACCTCATAGATAAAATTTTACTGGAATGTAGCCATTCTTACAAACAATTCAAATTCAAAATATATAAAGAATCCAACAGCAGCTGACGTGAGCCGAGACCCACATGGCACCAGGACCTAGTCTAAAGCCCAGATGGAAGTGCCAACAGTCTAGTAGCCACTGAGGCAAGCTAAGAACCACATGGCACCGAAGCCCAGTCTAAGACCCTGGGGTGAAGGGAAGCGCCCATAGCTCAGCAGCTGCCCAGCTGAGCCAATACCTGAATGGCACTGGGACTCAGTCTAAGGCCCAGATGGAAGTGAAGCAGGCGCAGAGGTGAGTGGAAACCTGCTCAACAGCAGGGTATCAGTCTACAGCCATGGAAAGCTGGAACAGGAGCCAAGGTGGTAAAATATAGACACTGCCACACCTTTTGTCACCAGAAGGACAGTTCACCACCACAGTAGCAGCCAGTAACACTCTACAGGCAATTCACTTGACTAAATTGATATAAGAAGAGTCACCAGTAGAGCCTGCAAATAGAGGAGGAAGTCTTTATCCTCATAGCCAACCCCAGAGTAACAGAAGAAGCAAGTCCTCTACCAGATGACCAAACATCAATGAAAATCTACTAGAACTACAAACAAACAAGAAGATATGACACCACCAAAGGAATACAGTAATGCTCCAATTCCAGACCCTATAGAACATGGAATCCTTGAAATGTCTGAAAAGGAATGACAAGCAATGATCTTAAGAAAGCTTGAAGAAGTAAAGGAATACTCAATTAGAGAACAGAAGGAAACAAGAAAAAATATCCAGAATATGAAGGAGGAAATTTACAAAGAGATTAATACCTTAAAAAAGAGTGTAGCGGAACTCCTAGAAATGAAAGATTCACTCACTGACTTAAAAAAAAAAAAAAAAAAACGGAGAGAATGAGCAGCAGACTGCAGCAAACACAAACAAGAATTTCAGATCTTCAAGAGATTCTTTTTGAAATAACCCAGGCAGACAAAAAAAGGAGAAAAGAATTAAAAGTAATGAAGAAAATCTAAGAGACAGCAGACAACCTTAAGCACTCTAACATCCAACGTGTGGTTATTCCAGAAGGGGAGGAGAAAGGATAAGGTACTGAAAACATATTCATGGAAATAATAACAGAAAACATCTGAGGTGTAGGGAGAGATGCAGACCTTCAGATCCAGGAAGCTCAAAGGTCCCGAAACAGACTCAATCCAAAAAGATCCTCTCCAAGACACGTTATGGTCAAATTTGCAATGCTCAAAGATAAAGACAGAATTATAAAAGCAGCAAGAGAAAAGTCTTAAGTACCGATAAGAGAAGCCTCATCAGACTAATAGCAGACTTCTCAACCAAAAACCCTACAGGCCAGAAGAAAGGGGAACGGCACACTAAAAGAAAAAAAAAAAAAAAAAGCAAGGCAAGAATTCTTTACAAAGCAAGGCTGTCCTTGAGAAATGAGAGAGAAATAGTGTATTTCCCAGACAAATAAAAATTGTGGGAGTTCACCAACACATGAGCAGATGTGCAAGAAATTCTCAAAGGGAGTCCTGCATCTGGAATCTGAATGATGATCACTATCACGGATACACAATAAAGAGCAAAACTTGCCATTAAAACAAAAATGCCAACTCAAATTTCCAAGTAACATTGAAAAAGAGAAATAGAAGGGGAAGTAATGATCAAAAGATATTTAAAACATCTAAAAAAAAGCAATTAAATTACAAGAAGTAAACAATACCTGTCAATAACTACCCTAAATGTGAATGGATGAAACTCCTCATTCAAAAGTCACAGATTCATTTCCTTGTATATTCTGGATATTAATCCTTTGTCAGATATATATTTTGCAAATATTTTCTCCCACTCTGTTGGTTGTCTTTTAACTCTGTTAATTGTTTCTTTTGCTGTGCAGAAGCTTTTTTTGTTTGATATAATCCATTTATTTAATTTTCCTTTGGTTGCCTGTGCTTTTGGGGTCGTATTCATGAAATCTGTGTCCAGTCCTACTTCCTGAAGTGTTTCTCCTATGTTTCTTTAAGAAGTTTTATTGTTTTAGGGTGTATATTAAATTCCTTAATCCATTTTGAGTTGATTTTAGTATATGGTGAGAGGGATGGGTCTACTTTCATTCTCCTGCATATTGATATCCAGTTATCCCAGCACCATTTGCTGAAGAAGCAGTCTCTTCCCCAGTGACAAAGGCTTGGTGCCTTTGTCAAAGATCAGACGGCTGTAAGTGTGTGGATTGATTTCTGGATTCTCTGTTTTATTCCATTGATCATTATGTCTGTTTTTATGTCAGTACCATGCTGTTTTGGTTATTATAGCTTTGCAGTTTAGTTTAAAGTCAGGTAGTGTTATGCCTCCAGCCTTATTTTATTTATTTATTTATTTTTGCTCAGCATTGCTTTGGCTATGTATGGTCTTTTATTCCATATAAATGCCTGGATAGTTTTTTCCATTTTTCAGAAAAATGTCATTGGAATTTTGATTGGGACTGCATGGAACTGAAACAACTTTATAAGAAAAAAACAAACAATCAAATTAAAAAATGGGCAAAAGAGCTAAATAGGCATTTCTCAAGGGAAGATATATGAATGGCCAACAGACGTATGAAAAAATGCCCAACATCACTCAGCATTCGAAAAATGCAAATCAAAAGCACACTGAGATACCATCTCATCCCACTTAGGATGGCTAATATCCAAAAGACTTTGAACGATAAATGCTGGCAAGGTTGCGGAGAAAAAGAACTCTCATACATTGTTGGTGGGACTGCAAAATGGTGCAGCCTGTATGGAAAATGGTATGTAGTTTCCTCAAACAATTGCAGATAGATCTACCATATGACCCAGCTATACCACTGCTGAGAATATACCCAGAGGAATGTAAATCATCAAATCGAAGTTATACTTGTTCCCCAATATTCATTGCAGTACTCTTTACAATAGCTACGAGTTGGAACCAGCCCAAATGTCCATCATCAGGTGAGTGGATGTGGAAAATGTCATATATCTACACAATGGAATGGTATTCTGCTATAAAAAAGAATGAAATACTGCCATTTGCAACGACATGGATGGACCTAGACGGAATTATGTTAAGGGAAACAAGTCATTCACAAAAAGAAAAATATCACATGTTCTCACTTATTTGTGGGAGCTAAAAATAACTAAATAAACACGCAAAAAAACGGGTGGGGGGTGAAGACATAGCAATGACAATTCCTCAAATTTGATATGACAAGCAAACAGAAAGGACATTTTGGGGAGGGAGGGGGGAGAGCGAGGAGGGAGGAAAGTTTTGGTAATTCGCCATAATAATCTACCACATTTTATATTGACAAAATAAAATAAAATTTGGAAGAAAAAAAATGGAACAGGTTGACTGATTGTGTTAAAAAGCTAGACCCAAGTATATGTTGTCTTCAAGAAACCCATCTCCCTTATAGAGACAACCACAGATTAAAGGTGAAAGGATAGAAAAATATATACCATGCACATGGAAATCAAAAATGAGCTGGAGTAGCTATTCTTCTATCAGACAAAATAGAATTTAAAGCAAAGAACATAAAAAGAAACAATGAAGGCCACTGTATAATGATAAAGGGATCTATCCAGCTAGAAAACCTAACAATAATTAACATGTATGCACCCAACACTGGAGCACCCAGATATATAAAGCAAACATTCTTAGACCTAAAGAAAGAAATATGCCCTAATACATTAAAAGTGGGTGACCTGAGCACCCCTCTCTCAGTATGGGACAGGTCTTCCAGGCAACAAATCAACAAAAAGACAGGGGACTTAAAGTACATCTTAGAACAACTGGACCTGACAGATATATACAGAGCATTTCACCCGACAAGTAAAGAATGCACCATCTTCTCATCAGCACAAGGAGCATTCTCCTGGATAGACCACATATTAGGTCACAAATCTAGTCTCAGCAAATTTTTAAAAAATGAAATCATTTCAAGTATCTTTTCAGAAAGTAATGTACTAAAACTGGAAATCAATAACCAGCAAAACCATGGAAATTATACAATACATTGAGACTAAACAATAGGCTCCTGAATGACCTATGGGTCAAAGAAGAAATTAAACAGGAAATGAAAAAATTATTGAAAGTAATGAAAATAAAGATACATTATACCAAAACATGAGGAATACTGCAAAAACAGTACTAAGAGGCAAATCTATTACAACAAAAGCTTGCATCAAACAAATGGGCAGACTCCAATTAAACCACCTAGCACTATGCTTCAGAGAACTTGAAAAGAAACAATAAATTCCTAAAGGTAGTAGACGGAAAGAAATAGTTAACATCAGAAGAGAGATATATGAAATAGAGACCCTGCAATAATGACAGAAAAGGGCCGGCCTGGTGGCGCACTGCTGTAGTGCACTGCTTGGGAAGTGCGGTGGCGCTCCCGCCGAGGGTTCGGATCCCACATGCAGACCGGCCGCTCACTGGCTGAGCGAGGGGCGGGAGCAACACCGGGGGTTGCGATCCCAAGTCTCAGCAAAGTTTCCTTTCAGACCACAGTGGATTAAATCATGAAGTCAGTAACAAATGAAACTCTGAAAACTCTAAATACACATGGATATTTATTCTGAATGACCCATGATTCCAAAAAGAAAATAAACAAGAAAACAAGATTTCTTCATATTAATGAAAATAAAGACACACCATACGAAAAAGTGTTGGATACAGCAAAAGCACTACTAAGAGGGAGGTTTATTTAAATAAAAGCTTACATCAAAAGAATAGAAAGTTTTCAAATAAACAACCTAATGCTACATCTCAAAGAACTAGAAAACCAAGTACAGTCCAACCCAAAAATTAGTAGATGGAAGGAAATAATTAAGGTCAGAGAAGAACTAAATGAAGTAGATACCCAAAACTATAAAAAAGGCCAATGAAACAAAAAGTTTGTTTTTGAGAAGATAAAAAATATAGACAAACCATTAGCTAGGTTAACAGAAGAAAGAAGAGAAAAGACCCAAAGAGCAAAAATCAGAAATGAAAAGGGAGAAATTACAACCAATACCACGGAAATACAAAGAATCATTAGAGACTATTATAAACAACTCTATGACAACAAATTTGAAAACCTGGGAGATAAGGATGTTTCTGGATACATACAAACTATCAAGACTGAACAAAGAGACAGGAAATCTGAACAGACCAATAACAAGCAATCAGAATGAAGCAGTAATCATCAATCTTCAAACAAAGAAAAGCCCAGGTCGGGATGGCTTTACAGCTGAATTCTATCATACCTTTAAAGAGGAATTAATACCAATTCTCCTCAAACTATTCCAAAAAATTGAAACAAAAGCTACTCTCCCAAACTCATTCTATGAGGTCAGTGTAACTCTGATACCAAAACCAGATAAAGACAGAACAAAAAAAAGAAAATTATAGACCAATATACATGGTGAACATACGTGTAAAAATCCTCAACAAAATGTTGGTAATCACTGTTGGGCCTTTAAAAACTAACACCACCTTAAAGTGACATTACAAGTGGATTAATGTGGCAGCCTAAGACGGCGCAGGGAGGAAGCAGGGTGGGAGTGTCCGCCAGAACCGTGCCTTAGCCCTTATTGGCCACACTTGTGAACAGTGCATAATTGCATTAACTAGGTATTGAGACAGGATGCATGCCCTTAACCCTTAAGCTGATTGGAAGATGTAAAAAACCTGCCTTTGCCATTTACCTTTAAAAGCCAATGCTTGTGTGTTAATAAACAGAACTGCTTGACAGAACCCCCACCGCATCTTAGTGTCCTTTAACTGGGCTGGTTTGTGGCTGGTGGTGTGCTCACCTCTCTTCATGGCTCTCTTCCCCTGTCTCCTTCAAAAGGGGACCGGAGGGAAAGAGGAATCCTGGGCCGTTCACTCGCCCACTGAAAGGAACGAGGCTAGGGCTGTACGGGTCAGCTGCTGGTGGTGGACCCGACAGAGTGGTGCCCCATGTGAGGCGTTTTTTAAAAAACTCGTGGATGAAAGAAAAACGAGTGAGCGAGGCCCCCAGCTGCTCAGTCCTGAAAGAAGGTCGACGAAGGGTGATCAACCAGCAGAGTGGCCCCCGCAACCGCGGTAGTCGCCGTGAAGTAATCCGCCTGCGTCTCGGGGTGAGTACCATAACAGGGGGAAGTCCCTGCACTTCTCTGCCCTGTGCTCCCTTTGTCCC